>NC_046304.1:45913330-46206075 GCF_004115265.2 Rhinolophus ferrumequinum
TTTAATCAGACATGTGGGCTGGGCTTAGTGGTGTGGAATATTAGAACTGGAAGGGGACCTTGGTCTGACCGTCCTTATTTTCCTGGGACAAAAAGAGATCCAGAAAATTGAAGTGACTTGCCCTAGGAGACACAGCTAATATTTTCTACAGCGAGGAGAACACTAGCTTCTAGATTCTAGTGTTTTTCTCACATCAAAAGTTACGTCTTACCAAATCTCATTAGCTTTAAATTAAAAAATAGAGCATCAGTAACTTCTCTTGGTATGACTACGCAGCAAGGTTTCTCAAGCTCAACACTGTTGACACTGGACCAGATAATTCTTTGTTGTGGGGGCTTTCTGATTACTTGCATCCCTGATCTCTACCTACTAGATGCTAAAATCACCACCCACCCTCTTCATTGTTGTGACAACCAAAAATGTCTCTAGATATTGTGAAATGTCCACTGGGGGGCAAAAATCGCTCCTGGCTTTGATGCCCTAGCCCCACTTCCTTTCCCACCCCACATACATCTCTAGAATAATTCCTTCAGAGCCAGTCTGACCTCACCTAAGGGTACCTTTCCGAGAATCTCATATCTCTAACCTGACAGCACAGGGCCTTCCTCAGATGCTCTAGATTCCCCAGCAGATGTTTATTCCATTGCTGGAATCTAGTAAACACCCGGCAGGTGTTTACTCCGTTGTTGGAATCTGTGGTCATAGGTCCTCTCCTCATCTACTCCATTCTTTATTTCAGCATGCATTTGAGTGCCTATTCTATGCCAGATACTGGGCACTAGGAATGCAGAGATAAGTCTCTGATCTCCAGTAGTTCTGGGGGAGTCTTCTGGGGGAGACAAAACATAAATGAACACGCATCAGCCTTCTGAGGAGCATTAGGAGAGGTGTGCGCGAGGTGCTACAGAAGTAGGGAATCCTTCACACTGAGGGTGGTCTTAGGGTGATGCATCTTACAAGGTGGATGAAAGAAAGTGACAGCTAACCAGTATCTTCATGGACACATCAGAATGAGCTAGACAGAGAAAGGAAAAGGCCTGCCAGGCACAGGGAGCAGTGTATCTAAAAGCAAGAAGGGAGAAAACCTGGCTTCTGGCTGTAGTACCGACACAGGGCGCCAAGTGACTCTGGAGAGAAGCAGAGGCCAGGTCTTGAGGAACCAACCATACCACGCTAAGGAGTCTGGAATTGATCTCGAAAGTAACTAGAAACTGAGGGAAAGTGCATCGAACTTGCATTTTAGAAAGATCTGAAGTCCAGAAAATGACAAATATGGGGGATTAGAAGTAGGCACACAGGTTATCTCAAGATAAAACACCTGATGTACTGTTCAGTCAAAGAACAATTGTGCCAGGTTTCACTCTTGCAAATGCCATCGTGGGAGGCATTCTCCTCCTAGCAGCATTGCCATAAACTGGCAAGAAAGATCCGCGACTATACAGAGGGACAGCCCCTCCATCTGCCCAGGGATGTGGGCCGGGGAAACCTTTTACCACCAAGGCAAGAAGAAAACCTTTTTCTCCTGGAATCAAAGACTTCAAAGGGGTTGAGTCCCTATAGACATTTGTAAAACATTTCTTCCCAGAAAGAAAAATGATAAAGTTTGCTATTTTTAAACTTAGGGTTCAGGTAATGTATTGCATAGGAGTGTGAGTCTATTTGTGCAGTGGCTGGTAAACGTGTCGCTGTTCGTCGCTGTTCCTATGGGAATATGAACGACAGACGGATTTCCAGAATACAATCCATTTACCAGCAGTGAACTGTGCATGCCTGTGCAGAGAATGTACAAGCACCAACAACAGTAGCAAAATCCATTGGGCAAGTTTTGATTAGAACTCTTTCACAGATAAGGGAGTCTGGGGCAATTTCAGAGCAATGCTGCTGACCACACACTCGTAAAATGCAAACTGCAGTTAGCTCTAGGTGGTGGTTCAGGCCCAACCTAGGCTAAGGGCGGCTACGTGCAGCTCCAGCAGCTATCCTAGGGCCTGGGACTTAGCAGGGGCCCCATCAACGTTTGCAAAAGTGAATTAGATGCACTGAAATGGATCTCCACACCCACATGCTGCCCGGTTCAATTATACTTAAAAAAAAAAAAAGAAAAACCTGCTGGTTCAATGAAGTGCTGAGAGTGTGTGCAAGAAAGTGAGGAAGGAACGCAGAGAACATGGATTTGCCCAGAAAGACAGTGTAAGGAAGTGAGCTGGTCCCTGCGTCTCTGCTCAGAGGACAGAAACGCCTTCCTCTTAGGAGCAGGAGCTGACACGCACATGAGGTGACACTGATGAATGCTCAATGTCAGCAGAGGGGCTCAACTTAAGCAAATTAATGTTAGTTCCATGACCTGTCGTGTATTTGCTTTAAGAAGTGATGTGCGGATTTGTAGCTGAAACATGGTGGCCTTCTTCCCTCTGATTCATCCTTCCCCAGAAGGCCCTGGCTTCCTAGAATTCTCAATAAAATTCCAATTGGTCTCATAAGCATCATCAAATCCAGCTGGATCTTTTTTCAAAGTGACTCTTTTGGCGGTTCACTACTCACCTGACCTATCTCCAACCTCTCCCAGTTTTAAACCCCCTTGACCACTGAGGGCAAATGTACCTTCTTAAACCAATGCTTTAAGTTACACCCTTTTCCAAAAACCCTTTCACCACCTCTCAGATACCCGGGGAATAAAGTCCAAACCACTGGCCTGCCTTTTAGGCCTTGTTGTGAGTCTTCACCCACTCTCACCACTTTTACACCAGGCAACACGATATCCTTTGTGATCCCTGAAGAGGCTGTTCTCATTCCTCCACTGTGCTTGGCTCCTACCTCAGAAGCCTGCAATCCTCCATTCCTCTCTCTCTTCCTTGAAAAGCACCTTTCTGAGTCTGGTCTTACTCAGTGAAGTACAAGTCTGAGCTCCTTTCACCGCAGGCCCCCTCACTCCTCTCCATTCCTTGCATGGAATATTCTAGGCCTCTCTGGCTTCCGGTGACTTTCTCCTCCACCATGATGCCACCCATCCCTGAGCCATCAGCAGTAGTGACAAATGGACCACCCCAGGCCCTAGAAAGGTGCCGGGCACATCTTAGCTCAACAAATGTCTGTTAATTTTGTTGAAGAATTTCAAGATATTCGACTTTGTAAATTTAAGATTACCACTCCTTTTCTCCCTTAGGCCAGGGACTTTCCACCCTAGGTGAGAAAAAGCATCTAAGTATTTTAACTTTGATAGTTAGCTTTTATACATAAAAAGCAGAACTGCCTCTCTAACTCTTCAAGAAACGAGAACTTCCCAAACCCACTCCCCACCCACCCACTACTGAATTTTTGATTCCTTTAAAATAACCGACCTAGATCATTCTTACTAAATAAAACTTTGTGTCTTCACTGCAGTTGCAAAGGTAACCTTACCTCTAGCCAGCCACGTCACCAACAAATTCTCCATGAGAAAAATGTTTTTAAAAATGGAGGTGGGAGCGTAAAACATCTACAGGCAGGGACAGTACAACAGGCGCTGCCTGCACACACCCCAACACCCAAAAGGACCTACTACTGATTGAGCCAAAGCTTTTTAGCCTACTATTGTTTTTTAGCTCTTGTTTCAGGGGCTTTTCGATAACAAACATGTCCCTTCCCCTTGGCGTTGACCGTTTTTCGCCCACCACTTACTAGAGAGCGTATCTGATTCATCAGGGCGCAACCTACGTCGCACCCAGTCATCTCACTCAGCGATCCGCGCAACCACGTTTCCTTAAATCAGAGCCCGGTGGACTCTGATCCGGAACTACATTACCCAGTGGCCCCCGCGCTTAGCAGGAAGGACGTCTGCGCACAAGATACTCAGTTCCAAGTTTGGAGCTTTTAGCTGCCAGCCCTGGCCCATCATGTAGCTGCAGCACAGCCTTCCCTAACGTTGCAACTGGGGGAAACAAATCACTTTCCAGTCTGTTTTGCAAGGTGTGCATTTCCACCTTGATTCCCTGAAAGTCCATCTGCTGGATCGGTCAAGAGAAACTCCACTTGCATGAAGATTGCACGCCTGCAGCTTGCATCTTTGTTGCAAAACTAGCTACAGAAGAGAAGCAAGGCAAAGTCTTTTGTGCTCCCCTCCCCCATCAAAGGAAAGGGGAAAATGTCTCAGTCGAAAGGTAAGATCCAATTTGCATTACTTGCAAAAATGCAAAGGGTTGTGCATGCATTTATGAATGCATGGATGCAATTTTCGCCTAGCGATTGCATTTTTAAGTTTGAGGTTTTCCACAGCTCAGTTGCATTTCCTGTTTAGTATGTGTCTTTTTTTTGCAGACACAGAGAGTTCCTGTAAGGCAGGGCTTGCAGTTCAGCTGTGCATTGACGTTATTTGCATTCTTCTGCTAGGATTACTGAGCTCTTTTTGCCTTTTGCACAGTCAGGAGAGATAGAGCAGGTTGGTAGCGTCTAAATGTGCAATGCTTTATATAATTGTAAAATTCTTTCGTATGCACGCCTATTACAAGTAATTTTATGTGGAACAGAAATACAAACTTTTCAAAAGTCTGTGGGTGAAGATGAAAGGTAAAACTTGAGTTAAACTAGTAGGAAATTAATGTAATCTTATATTCCTTTGGGAATGCGCCGTTGCTGTGCCAGTATTTAGCTAAATTTCCATTGATATCCCTTTGAACATTAAGCAACTTTTGATTTTTAAAGGAAGTAAAGGTGAAGTGTGAATAATACGTTCTAAAAACGTAGAGAAGTCTGTCTCTTCTGAGATTTTGCGCTTTACACTAATTGCTTATTGGCTCACAGTATTTAGAAGCAGCAATGAGGAAGGACACTGATGTTTTATGTCTTCTCATTTGGGAGATGTGTTGCTTCTGGGTGGGGGGATATCGGGAGAAAAACTATCCTTTTAAGCATTCCACTAAGGTGGGGGGACTGTCCTGTTTCATTAACAACCATAATGAAATCTTTTAAGGGTGTAATTGCATATAGTCAGCGATAATATAATAGGTCAGAAGTTCAGGGTTATGGTTGTTTTCTTTATGTTTTTTTTCCTTCTTAAAAAATGTTTTCTACACAGTTGAATTTTGCAGGCTTAATGTCATGCTGGGGGAAGGATTAAAATAAAATTTCTAACATGGCATCAGAGAGCTGGGGAGGTGCTGTCAGGTGTTCTAGGACCCTAAGGCACTTGTTTCAGAACAAATCCTTTACCAGAGACAAAGCACTTGCCATGTGAGAAATGTGTGGGTTAAAGAGGTGAGTTAAGCACGGGGTGAGTTAGGTTACTGGGGCACAACCTAAGCAAGTAGGCAGTCTAAGTGTGACCTGGGGAGATTAAAATGTCTCATAAGCTTTCGGCCACTTTTTTTTGGAGTTGTTTGCACCACTTTTTAATTCTACCGGATGGGAATCATACCTCACAGCCCAAGAATAAAGTGATGTGTATTCTCAAGAGTTCGAAGTAGGGCTCTGCTTTCCTTTGAGCATGCAGGGGTATGGAAATCTAAAAAGCTAAGCGTTCTCAAGAACCTAGGAGTTGGCAGTATGAGGTGCACAGGTTCCTGAATAGAGGGGGAACCTCCAATCTCCTAAATGAACAGACAAGTAACAGCGTGGAAGGGACATTCCATGCTTTCAGGTATTCAAGAGATGGCACCTGGTTACTTTGTATTTTGTATATATTCACGCATTCGTTCAGTTCAGTTTAACATGTATAAATACACACACACACACTGGACAGGATTGGGGGGCATACAAAAATATTTAAAATGTAATCGTTTCCTTCAAAGAACTTACCCTGTGGTTCATGAAAGACCATGTATGGCTGAAAGAAAGCAAGTCATTATAATGCAAGATAATTGCATAGATAGTGAAGAGAAATGGCGATGTTGGAGTTTAGAGATAAAAATGATCTTCTCCCTGGGAGAGTCAGGAAGGTTTCATGAAGAAGGTGGTGGTATAGTGAGTTTATCTTTGGACCTTAGGGTCTAAACTAAATCAGGTTCCTATTTGCATTTTGGGTGCATACTCCTAAGGCAGCCCTAGTAGAGCCAGTTTTTGAGTTGAGAAGCTAAGAGTTACTAGCATGATACTCTTCCATTATGGGTATGCCCATAATAGATCAGGTACTGGCATTCTTCAAATCATTTTCCATTTATCCAGGTAGTTTTCTTAATTGGTCCCGTTCCAAAGGTGGAGGTCCCGTTCCAAAGGTGGAGGTTTCTGTCCAAAAGGAAAATTATGGATAGAAGTAGGTGATCATTTCAGAAATGACAAAGGAGCCTTGGCCTGGACTTTCAATGTGGAATTGGCCTAATTCAGTTATGGTATTCTTACATGGCCAAGACACTTTTTGCAGTACCCAACTTCTTTGTCATAATATAACCAATAAAATGGGAAGGAAAGTGAAAGGTGGATACAATCTCATAGCACTGAAGAATTTAACAACATGTTCAATTCATGGACCTTTACGAACTTTCTAGATCACTATAATTCGGTTTTACAGACCTCTAATTTAAGGCACAGCAGAGGCAAAAGAATTACAGACTCCCTGGGAGCTGGAAGGACTGGGTTACTTCTTTCCAGCCTTACCAACAGTGAGATTCCGAGAAAGAATTTCTTAAAAAGAAATTTTGTTTTCCACTGTTGTAACTTTAGGTGGTATGCTTTCCAGCTTGTTTATATTAGCTGTCTGGGGTTGAACTGACATTTTTCAAATATTAAAGTGGTAGAATGCCTTTTGAGGAAATCTGAAATGTAAGTTAACAGGAAGGGCACCCATTCCTGCACTTTACAGGAAGACAGGCTACAGGAAAAATGTGTCATCTACATTACCCGGGAGAGAAAAGCTATTGTTATCAGCCCTAATGATTGGAGGGAGGGAGGGAGGCAGGGAGGGAGGAAGGAGGGTAGTGAGGTAGGGAGGTCTGGCATCTCCCAGTTCACCTGAAAATATACAAAAAGTTTGATCCTGTTAAAATGCACTCTTTCTCAGGTCTACCTCTATTCACCATCTAAAAAATACTAGTACCTTAGTTTAAGATAGTAAATATTACATGTTCCCCTTTAAAAATTATTTTAAAATTAAAAAATGCTCCTTTAAAAATATAGTAATAGGCCAGTCATGTCATGAGAAATGTGGGTAAGGCATAATTCAGAATCTTGTAGGAGAGCGATAGACAAGGGCTTAACCCTACTATGGGATCTTTGCTTTTGTGATTAATTCCACCCTGGGAAATGAGATATGTCAATTTCTCATTCTGTGCAAATTCTTTTGTTAGGTTGTACCAGGCGGACTTGTCACGCTTAGCCTGTAATCTGAGCCAGTTACGTTTTATAACCTGGTACATCTCAGGACACAAAATCAGAATAGGTACCTTGGGTTTCCCCAAGCTGCTTTTGTATTGATGTGGCATTCAGCACTTGACAAGTAGGCTGCATGTCAGCTGCAGGGGCTTTCAGGGGAGGGGGGTCTCTGCGGTAAATTTAATGCTGGAGGAAATGGTTGAGATTCTCATCCCTTTGTTTTTCACAGATTAGTATTTTTCTAACAACTTTTTAGTATTTTAAAATCTGAAAGATCTATAAGGAATATTTTTAAAACTTAAAATAAAACTAGTATATAAATAATACTTGTTCATTATAGAAAATTTTGAAAATACAGAAAAGGAAAAAAGAAAATAAAAATCACTAGTTACCACAGTGTACATTTTGGCATATATCTGTTTGGACTTTTTTTTCTGTTTTCTGTATATATATATATATATATGTATATGAATAAACCCAAAATGTGTTGTATAAAACTAGTATTTATTTAGTTACCTTTTGTTTCACTTACTGATACACTGTGAAATATTTCCAAGTTAATCTATTTCAACATTCATAGTATCCAATTCTATTGTATTTATTTAAAGAGAACCTAATGATTATTAGCTTTTTTATTGAGGTATAATTATTATACAAAATTATATTAGTTTCAAGGTGTACTACATGATTTGATATTTGTATATATTTGGAAATGATCACAAGTCTAGTTAACATCCATGACCGTACATAGTTCCAGAATTTTTTTCTTATAATTTTGAAGATATACTCTCTTAGCAACTTTCAAATATGAAATGCAATATTATTAACTATAGTCACCATGTTGTACGTTACATCCCTGTGACTTATTTATTTTATAACTGGAAGTTTGTAGCTTTTGACCCCCTTCACTCATTTTCCCCCCTCCTTCCGCCACCTATGGCAACCACCAATCTGTTCTTTGTTATCTGTGAGAATGTTTTTTTGCTTTTTGCTTTTTAGATTCCACATATCAGTGAAATCATATGGTATTTGTCTTTCTCTGTCTGATTTACTCCACTCAGCACAATACCCTCTAGGTCCATCCATGTTGTTGCAGATGGCAAGATTTCCTTCTTTTTTTATGGCTGTATAATATTCCATTATATATACGTATATGTGTGTGTGTATATATATACATATACACACACACATATACGTATATATACACACATATATATCACATTTTTTTATCCATTCGTCTGTTGATGGACACTTAGGTTATTTCCACATCTTGGCTGTTGTAAATAATGCAAAAACATGGGGGTGCTATTAACTTTCAATATTATGAGTATTGCTATGATGATCATCCCAGTTCATAGGTTATTATGTATACTCTGGCCTTAGTATCACTATAGATCACCAATTCTTCCCCACTCTCCATTTTCTTCACTACCTTTTACACATAGCTTTTTTAAATTATTGTAAAATGATATATATTCCCAGAGAGTAAATTCAAACCAAATAGAAATTTATAAAAAGAAAATAAGAATCCCTCAAAGTTATACCACCCAGAGCTAATTACTGTTAATTTTTTGGTGACTATCTCTTTGCATACATATATACATAAGTATGCATGCTAATATTTATGCGTGCTATTTTTCACAGTATATATGCTATTTTGCAACTTACTTTATACTCTACCATACATCTCGGTCATCTTTCTATATTCATACACATGTAGTTACATCACTCTTTCCAACAAATTATTTTACAATGTAAGAATGTAGCCGTTTTCAATCTTCAATTGGACTTCCACATAGTTTCAGTATGTTTCTTTTTAAACAATACTGCAAGGAACACCTTGAACATACTTCTTTGCACATTTGCCCTATTATCTCTTTAGGATGAACTCCTATAAGTGAAGTGTTAGGTCAAAGGGAGGGCATGCATGGATATATTGCCAAATTGCCTTCTAGAGAGCTAACACTAATTAGTCCCACCAATAATGTTTGGAAGCATCCGATCTTTCCTTTTAAGCATCATGGTAAATATTGTCAAATGAATTGCTCTCCAGAAAAGTTATACCTACTTTTCTTCATCCTGAGTAGAATAATTTGAAAAAAATCTCTATCAATTCAATAAAAGTTATTAATACTTTACACTTCTTTGCATTTTTAGTAATAAAGAAGTTGAATTTTTCCCTTTTTTTTTGACATTTGTGTTTAACGTATTTGAATTTTCTCATAAAATGTATCTTTAAATTTTTAATTTGGGGATCAAATTATTTTCAAAGTTAGGCCAGAACATTCCAAAATTGCAAAGCTTAAGTAATCATGGGTTGGAAATTGGGTTCCATGCATCTAAACAATTTAATTCACTGGTGAATTTTAATTTTAACTAAAATGTCTTAAGTAAACATCACATATTTTATAAACTCATTTTGTTATGTTGTCTATAGCTATCCAGACCCGTATGAAAATAATAAGAAAAATGTAATGATCTGATTAAAATTCCAGTTTGGGAAGTAACTTACTTCTGGACATTTCTGCATTTTTAGTTATCTCTACAGGCAAAAGCAGTTTTTCTACGTTTCGTAAACAATTCTTACATAGCACATGGTTGTATTATGTGCATTGTTGCAGAATAGTTCTTTTTTTTCAGCTTCATGTGCAATGTCTAATCATAAAAGGTGGTTCACTTTAGTTGACTAGATTTGTTACAAGAATCAAGGCTAGAATCCACTTTGATGACGGCACAAGTTAAATAAGTCAGTCACACTTAACATATTCTTAACATAGCCTTCCTTAGTAAATGTGCCTATTTCTGCATACGGGGGATAAGTGATAGAATTTAAAGCCATGAAAGGAGTTTTATAGTCCAATCATCTCTTGACAGAAGAGCAAACTGAAGCCTTAGAAGTAAGTGCTTTGCCTGAAGACGTAGCCAGAGGGTAGAATTTATATCTCTTGATTCTCTGTCCCAAAATTCTTTTCATTAAACCATACACAAACACTACTAGTAATCCATATTTACAAAGCATTTTTTTTCATAATCTTTATTATATTCCACATTTTTTTTTGGTTTTGTTTGTTTTCATGAGAAGCAGACTGGCAAGGGGGACGGGCGGCTGATGGTCCAATCAGTAGGGGTTCTTTTTCTGTGCCCAAGAAATGGGGATATATGAATCATGGTGGTGGGGCTTCTTACGAGTTCTCTGCAAAAGGATATTTTGCAAATGCTTTCATTGTAATTCCCATTGCCTACACTAGATAGCTGCAAGTTTTAACCGCTGTGAATTGTTATTTGCCTTTTTTGGACAACCTCTGAAAGACCCAGCTGGGTAGCTAACGTTTCTTCTTTTATATCTTTGCATCTCCACCTCTTTTAGCAAATGCTTATACATAACAGGTGCTCAATAAATGACGATGGAAGTATTTTTTATCAGTAGGGATCTCTATCAATTTCCCCCCCCACATTTCATAAAAGTATTGGGGTCACTAAATTACAATGTCATTCTCTTCCTGTGCTTTCTTGTTTGCGTTAATATTCCCATTATATGTTTGCTTTATTTGGAAATTGCAAGGATAGCATAAAAAGCAACTTCAGATGGCTGGAGGAGTCATTTCTCCTACCGATGCCCTCTAAACAGATTTCAAGTTTGTATGATCCTTGGCTAACTAACTTTCCCTTTTAAAAATAAGCGGAACTAAGATGAATTTTCCAAAGACTCTAATGGGATAGGATTGAAGTGAATTCCTCCCTCCTGTGCTGGTCTCAGGAGCTGTTGGTAAGTTACCTCTGAACTTGAGCCTCTGAAGGGTTGTCAGAGATAATCTGAAAGTTTTTAACAGCTGCCCTATGACAAAACAAGGAACTTTGCATGGATAACCTCCAAATGAAACGATTCCCCCCTTCCACCCTGGGTTTTGTTTCCCACTCTGTCTCCTCAGATGGTTTTCCTTCCCTGAGTTGGTCCATACATTTTGGTAGTCAGTCCACAAAACCCTCTGTTTCTGCAGTAAGAGGATGTTCTGGTTATAACACAGGAAATCTATCACAAATCATGTAATTTAGTCAACTCACTTCTAAGTTGAAGCATTAAATAGATACTTGCTGGAACTCGCGTCATCTGATTTATTTTCTACTCAGTACATTCCTCCTTAAATCAGATTGGGATCAGGTGGGTTTTTTTTTGTTTGTTTGTTTTGGTTTGTTTTATAGACCATTACCTCCAAATCTCGGTGCTGATCACAACCCACACCCCTACCCCCAATGCTATCATCGTCACCATCATCACTTTTTTCATGTCAGCCACTTTTCATGTATTATGCTTTTGAACGTCACAAAAATCCTATGGGGACAGATACTGTTATCATTCATTTATAAATGAAGAAACTGAGGCTCAAATGAATTAACTAACTTGCCTGTGGCTGAGTAGGCAGTCAGCAGCAGAGGCAAAGGCAAGGCCAGGCCTGTCTGACCACAGGGCCCATGGTTATAACCAGGGGTCAGCAAATTACAGCCCGAGGGCCAAATCCAGCCCCACCTGTTTTTAAGTTCAGCCCATGAGCTAAAATGTTTTGCACATTTTTTAAATGATTGGGAAATAAATCAAAAGAATAACATTTGATGACACATGAAAATTATATAAAATTCACAGTCTGTATCTACAAATAAAGTTTTATTGGAACACAGCTGTGCTCACTCATTAATATGTTGTTCACGGCTGCTTTTCCCTCCAATATGGTAGTGGTGAGTAGTTGTGATGGAGGCTGTTTGTCCCACGAAGCCAAATTATTTACTGTCTGGGCCTTTCCAAAAAAAGTTTGATAAGCTTGCCCTTGACGACTTTACTCAATCACGGCCTGGAGTTTTTTCATGTTGAGGCCCCCATATTACATTTCTCTTTGGCCTTACTTGGAAGTTGTTAACCTGGATTACGACTCACTCGCCACTCAGCCAGTGACCTCTGGGGCCCACCCACAGGAAATGTCTGAGTGTTTCTCCTGGTTATGAGATTTGTAGGCCATTGCTCATTTCCGTTGAACTAAGCTACCCGTCTCCTTTAGCCCATCCTGGGGTCCTTTCGCCTGAGCTGCACTCTTCCTGTTTGCTTTATAGTCTTTTCTTTTTACTCCCCTCCCCTTGAGAAGCTGCTCATCAGTTCATCCCTCATTCCTTCAATCCCCCCTTCTTGATCCCCTATTTTGTTTAAAAAGCAAACAAAAATCGCCTCTCATGCTACGACTGTTGCCTGGCTTTGTTGATTATTATCATGACCCAGGTCAGAGGTTCCATCCTTTCTTTTGTGTGGCATAAAGATGGAAACTGCCCTCCATGGTAAGACAGTCACCATCTTACCCAGAGAGGTTTCCGGTTGTCATCTCTGACAAAGGTTAGAGCCATTTTCTTTAACCGCCCCCCCCCCAACCCTGGGTGACCAATACTTTTGGGGGGCATGACTATCCTTTTGCTTACAGAGTCACATAATTTGTGGGTATTGTGTGTATTTAGGAGGGCAGGTTGTGGTAAAGGGAAGAAAGGGTGAAGATGGAAGCTACGTGAAGACAAAGTAGCTTTGGTGGGATGAGCCTAGATTTGTCTCTGTATCCAGAATGAGGTAAAGTGAAGTCACAAGGAAGTGCTGATTCCTACTACCCCAGATGGTAACACCACTGCAGGTTTTTTTCTGTATTCTGGATACTGTGCTTAGGGAATGATCTCATTCTCCCCTCCTTAGGGCCTGGAGAGGCGATGCCACATTTGATATAGGAGCAAAGCGAGGCCAGAGAGGTTAAGGAACTCGCTTTAGACGTCAAGGCTGATAGTGGCAGAGCAGAGGCTTTTAATTAAGGTCTATCTGACTGCAGGATCTGAGCTCCTGGCTACTGCGCTTGAGTCGTCACTCTATAATAAATTTATGAACCTAATACCCAAAAGACATGGTTGGAGCTAGAACCCATGAATGGCTTCCCTGGAAATGTGGGCATACCAGGACCTGGGATGGTAATTGACAGGGACTAACCTGTGTCTACCTATATATAGGTTCCTTTTGACATGTTCCTTTAAGTCTCTGTTGATCATAGAATACTGGGTCTGACTCTCTCTGACTGCCGAGGTTGAATTCCAAGTACAAACTGCCCATTGGATGAAGGAACACTGGTTACAACTGGTTTACTGATAGATACTGGTCTGTATAGAGTGGAAGTTGATATTAAATGTCAGCAGTGAGTACTGATTCCATTAGCTGTCTTATAGGCTGTAACTAAGGAGACCCAAACTTTGTGTGTTTCCCTACACATCTAAGTTAAATTGTTTTAAAACAGTAATAAGAACATGGCCAGATTGGCACCATACTAAAGGAATACTCAGCCCCTTTTTGGCTCAGTGATTTCTTTTCTTCCTGGTTATTTCTATGTAAATGTAACAAGTGCAGTTTCCTTGAAATTGTGAATGAATCTATGGCTCCACTGTTTTCCTCTTGTACTAGACAGTGTTGAAGGTACTAAAATTACCTCTTTTTATGGAAGAGGAGTCAGTGGGATTGAGGAATGACTTTTCTTTGAAATTAAGGGATTCTCTCTCGGCGCTCTCTCCAGCCAAAGCAGAAGAGTCATACCTAAGCTTGAATTGTTTCCCATAATCCCATGCTGAAACCGTGGGAATAGATGGTCTGGATGTTGAGTGACAGTTACTCATTCCGTTCCTCTATTCTCCCCCGTCCAATCCCACCCGGGAAGGATGAGTTAGAGTTAAGGCGAAGGCTAGAATCTGAAAAACCAGTGGGAACAGCATCATTTTGGGAATGATTTGGGGAATCCTTCTGCAGTGAATGTGAAGAGAGAGCCTTTCTGTGATATTTGAAAACGTTATAAGCATATTCTCCTCCATGCTATTTACTCCTTCCTGCACCCCAAGCTCCTTTGCTATTTGAAAAAAATAATCCCAAAGACTCTGAACATACCTAAAGAAAGCACTGTGATAAAGGGTTTGTTCAGATCAGTTCAACAGATAAACTTCTGACCTATTGTTATGACATTTAAGACACTGTGTTAGGTGGAACTAGACAAATGCATTCCACTCTACTTTTCCACTGACTAGCTATGAGCCCTGGAAAATCTACTTAGCCTCCAGCTTCAGTTTTCTCACCTGCTATGTGGAGAGATGCATTTACTGGATTGGTATGAAAATTAAGGAAGGTCATGTATCTAATATGCTCTGGCCAGTGCTTGGCATTCATTTATTCAATAATTATTTATTGAGTGCACATCTGGATTTAAGGCATTGTGCTATAGTACGTAAGCTCACTATAAACATAGATCTGCTTCCTTCTTCTTTCCCTCTAGCCCTTAAGAAGCTTCTAGTTCAGTAAGAGGTAAGAAAAGCACCGAAATGTGTGTAATACAAGCCAGAATCCTAGATACATATGCTTAGAAGAGGTACTATGAGTTGGACGGTCCTTTGGCTGAGAGGGAGATCAGCCAAATTTTTACAATGAGCTTGGAAGTATCGATGTGATTTTCAAAGTTGATGAGGAAAGTGTGTCCTAGATCCAAAGTAGGTGGGAGAAGGAATCTTGACTTCAAATATCCAGGGGCACCACTAGAATGTTAATATAGGCAGAACAATTCCTTAGAAGAGTTAAAAAGAGAAGATGCCCTAGACAAATATTGGAGCTTGAGAGACCTTACTTGTTTCCTAAGAATTTCCTTTTTCTTACCAAGCTATATACTGGAGCTTTTACTTCTAATCACAGTAGGTTAATAAATGGAATATATCAGGTCTCGTACTTTTAGATGTTTTTGTGTTGTGGAAACTCCAGGAAATCTGGAGGTTAACAGTTAAATGAGTATATCATCATATCAGCTGGGTTTATAGACATACTGTAATTATATAAGCAAGCTGTCGGTTCGATAATCAGCGTCTAGCTAAGTCAGGGAATAGTTCCCGAAGCATGGCCACAGCTGCAATTTTCATTCTTCATAACCTGCCAACCTGCCTTTTCCATTTCTTAGTGCTTTTCCCTTTTCTAGAATCATCTGAAATCAGTTTAGGAGGAGGACAACTGTTTAATGTACTTCTGAATTCTCATTTTACTTAAGAGTGGAGCTCCAGACAGTTCTTTTACCAAACTGACTTTCTCAAGCTTGATATTGGATACCAGCAAGGGAGTTCATCAATTGTTTGTGTATTTTTAATTTCAGAAAAATTCCGTTGAAAAGATAAATATATTTAATGGAATTAATTCTTCTTCCTTTATCTTGGTTTCAAAACACAGTGCCCTAAGTTCTGGAGCTTCCAGTAGGTTGTTCCTTGGTGTAACTATGACTTATGTAGTCACCTTCTTTCTCCTCAGTGACTTTATCCAACTCAGGGTCCGTGGAGTGGGTAAGGTGATGGTCTGAGTCACTCAGTCAGTCGGGCGAGCCACAGGGCAGTTTTTGCCTCACTTCGCTGTACAGTTAAAGAGAACGTATGACCCAGCCAGGTAGGTAGGACCTGCCACCTGTATCATCTCATTCAAGTGGCTTGCCAGGTCTTCTCGCTTGGGACTTTCTTCTTGGATGAGTTTATCTTTTCATAGGTAAAGTAGTGGGGGTGAAATGCAGATTTAATTCTGGAATTGATTTAAAAGCGAGATTGAGAAATTTTGATACATTAGGGTTAGAATGACTTTTTCCAAATTCCAATCTTTTGTTATTTTTTTTCTGATGTGACCCATCTAAGAACAAGAGAGTCAGTGTTAGCCGGGGAGGGGGGTAGAGTGGACAGATGGGTGGGTGGGGGGCAGGGGATCATATATTTCTTGGTTGAATTTAACAAACATTATTAACAAAATTAAACAAATAATTTGCACTTAACACTGTGCTAGGTGCATATAAAGATGAGTAGAATTGTATCTCTACCTTCAAGAAGCTCGCAGTCCAATAGGATGTATTCGTTTGCTAGGGCTGCCATAACAAACTACCGCAAATTGGGTGGCTTACACAGCAGAAATGTGTTGTCTCACAGTTCTGGAGACAAGAAATCTGAGAGTAGTATGGCAACAGAGTTGGTTGCTTCTGAAGGCTGTGAAGGAAAATCGGTTCCATGCTTTTGATGGTTTGCTGACAACCTTTGGCATTCCTTACCTTGTAGACACATCTCCCGGATCTCTGCCTTCATGTTCACATGGTGTTCTCTCTGTGTGTTCCTGTGTCAGATTTCCCCTTATTCTGAGGACACCAGTCGTATTACATTAGGAGCTGACCCTCATCCAGTATGAGCTCATCTTAACTAATGATATCTGCAATGACCCTGGTTCCAAGTAAGATCACATTCTGAGGTCCTGGAGGTTACGACTTCAACACTGGAATTTTGGGGGGACACAGTCAGTCCATAACATGGGAAGACAAACATAATGCTACTGTGTGCCGTGCATGTAAGTTTTGCTACCAGATGCAGCTGGGGTGCTGAGGAAGGTGAAGGGCGTAACTTAACTGGAAGATCAGGAAAGCCTGTTGGTAGAGGGAGGTCATTAACTTGGTATAATGAATTTTCATTGTGGTTTTTCTCAGGAGAAGAAGTAAGTGAAAAAAAAAGGGGGTGGGGGGACTTGCCATCTGGTCGTTGAACAGACTACCTGCTCTTTCTTCTGATTTTCTTTTTTTGAAAGGAGAGCGCAGCTCACAGTGGCCCATGCAGGGATTGAACTGGCAACGTTGGTGTTGTTCTTAGCACCGTGCTCTAACCAACTGAGCCAACCCACCACCCCTCTTCTGATTTTCTGAGGGGTGTTAGAAAGTGCATGTGTGAGCACACACACATGCTGTTGCTGTATTGATTCTCAAAATTTAAGAGTCTTGTGGTAATGAGACAGCAAAACACGCTCAGTTGTTGTCACAGCTGACAGAGGTGGAGCTTGGAGTTTGCGGGAAAGGGGCATCCTTCCCTCTGTAACTAATGCAACAAAGCTTAAGAAGGAATGGGAGTAAGAACCAAGGATCTGTGGCCAGGCAAAGCTTATTTTTAGAAAAGGGCAGACTGCAAAAAAGGACTTCTCTTGCATTACCAAGTTATTACAATATTGATTATTAACAAAAGGTCTTTTCGACCGTGTGTATATATTAATGGAGTTAATAGGCAGTTTTAGTTTCTTTATGTGATCTGAGTATGTTTAGCATAAAATTGTGTATAAAAGTACCAGGATCGGTTTCAGTAAGAGGGGACGATAAGGGATGAAACTGTCAGGACATGTTGTGTGAGGTGGTTTGGGGACAAGATCAGCAGGAAGGAACTTTTCCAGCTTAGAACAGACATCCCTCATCTGTCAAATTATCCTGCCAGGGTGCTGATGGTGGTAAGCTTTAAGTGCAGGGGGCCAGGTGGGCAACCCAGAAAAAGCCGCAGGAAGGTGAATCATCCTTCAGAGCTCAGTGGATGGTCCTGGGAGTGGGGATCCAAACAGCAGAAGAACACGTGGGCAGCAGAAGAAAGGTAGAAAGTAGAAATGAGTTGAGTCACCATGGAAGGGAAAGGAAGAAATTACAATCAGGGAGGTCAGATGGAAAGCAGGGATCAGAGAGTAAAAGGGTCCAAAACACCAGGGTGCGGAAGCCAGGCATGAATGTACGTTTTTATTCCATGTGAGAAATGAGTATCCACCTCACCTGCTTCTTTGAGCTTCAGAGCAATCTTTGTTCTTCTGGCTGTTGTGTGATGATACATCATAGGAAGCCTGGGGAGGTAGGGTGTAGATGGATAGACAGAAAAAGAGCAACAGAAACTTGTTTAAAACAAGCCCAGACTTATATCTGCACACAGCGCTCTAAGTGGGACCAACAGAATCAGAGGAAAACAGGAAATAGTGAACCAGCTGGAGTGGCAGGCCACTTGGCTTAAGACTGAAAGCGGCTGGTTTCTCTCTCTCAGGTTAGGCGGTGAACAGGGTCTAATGTGAAGAAGCAGCCCTGGGATGCAATTTGCCATCCGATTCCATGGCAAAGCTGGGAAGAAGAAATGCAGATGCTAGAGGAAAGCTTGTGCTGCTCTTCTTAAAGGGGATTGGGATGTAGACGTGGTCTTCGCGAAAGCAACTGGGCAGTCGCAAGAACCTGTGCAGTTTTTGTTCCCTTCGATCCAGCATTTCTGTTTATGAGCATCTGCCCTATAATAGCTAGTGATTTTCTGAGTGCCTACCTACTATGTGCAAGGCCTTGTGATAAGCACTTTACTAATTAGCTCTACTCCTCAGAAACACCTGAAAAGTAGGTAAAATGATCCTCATTTTACAAAGGAGGAAATTGGAGCTGAGGTGACTAACTTGCCCCAGATCACACAGGTAGTGATTGCAGAGCTGGGACTTGAATCTAGTGCTTTTAAATTCCAAAGTTCACGTTTTCCACTTATGTCCTGCCATGTCAAAGTAGTGAAGAATAGAAACACCCTATTGCATAATAAGTTACACATACCTACCTGATGCACTAGGTTAGAAAGAGAGGGTAGTAATATTAATGGAAAGATGCTTACAGCCCAGGAAGAATGGATGTATACCTATATATACATGTATGCGTATATGTTTGTGTATTTGTGTGTAGTTTGGTTTTCTTCAAGTCAAAGAGTCTTTATTAGGCAGAATTTCACTGAATCCAGTTGCAGGAGGTACGGCTGAGCCTGCGTTTCGTGACTCCCGCGTTTTCATTCTCTGCCTTTATGGGGACGCTCATTCTGCTTTTCTGAGTCTTTTCTGCTTTTCCCTGCAGATCAGGCTTTTGCTAACTCATCAGTATGCAAGTGGTTTAAAAGAGCTATTAGCCCTGCATCTATACGAATCTGTCGTTTTAGGCCCCACCGTTCTTTGATTAGTTACATTCTCTGGTCTCAGATCATATTCACTATCTTGTAAAAACAAAAAAAATGTTTTCTGTCGATGAGTGGCTGCTGGGTTGGCTGGACCTGAGTTGGGGGTTCATCCTTGGGCTCACGAGGCGTAAGTCCATGGCCCACTGCCCATGTAGAAGTACTGCAGAAACTCGGGGCATGAGTGAGACAGACAAACAGATTGACATCATAAGGCAGGCAGGAAGGAAATACGTGACAACAATGAAGATGGCCGCTGAGACTTATACTTGAATGAAGTCTTGACAGTATTGTGACCTGTGGTGTTTTATCTCATTTTCATACCGTTTTTCCCCGAAAATAAGACTGGGTCTTGTGATAATTTTTGCTCCAAAATACACATTAGGGCATATTTTCAGGGGATGTCTTATTTTTTCATGTACAACAATCTACATTTATTCAAATACAGTCATGTCATCTTCTTCTGGAACATCGTCATAACGTACTAAATACGTCCGTCTGGCTGACGATCTTAACTGGGGCTGATTTTTGGCGTAGGTCTTATTTTCGGGGAAACACGGTATTTGTATACTATTAATAATGAAGACCTTGGTTATTAAAGAAAGCTATGTATCTCTTTAGATTCTCTCATTTTCAGTGAGTAGAAGTGGCCCAGACCATATACGTTACCGTTTGTTCTGTTGCCGGTTGCCTTTTATAAGGAGGCCACTTGAGCAGTAAAAAGAGCCTAATACCATCTGCTGAACAAACTGGGTCAATGCCCTTGAACCGAAAGAACACAGAAAAGGCATACTGGTGTCCTCTAATGGCTAAGTGATAAATACAGGATTAGTTTTTCCATGGTTTGATGGCTGCCCAGGTATATGTGGTAGAAAGAGTCTGGGCAATAGAGAGCTGGCAAGATGTCAAAAGGTTGGAGCCATGAAATGTTACAGCTCGTGGGGACCTCGGAAATCATCTAGGCTAAACACCTCATTTTATAGATGAAGCAGTTATGATCAAGAGAGATTAAGTAACATGGGTAATGGTGATGGTGAGCTAGGTCTGGAAGGCATATCTCCTGACATTCACACCTGGGCTGTTAGCATCCAGGTACATGCTGATGCTAAGCCAACCTTTGGCTCTCTGGGGAGCCCTTATATTCTTCCTGTGAAGACAGAAACTAACTCCTGGGGCTTAAAGATAAAAAAAAATAAACGAGGGCGCCAGGCATGGTGGAAATCAGGACCTCTGTTTACGCCATGGGCCATCAGATGGTTGAATGGGTCTGTTCAATCAGCGTGCAGCCATTCATCCATTTATTTATTCCCTGAACATTGATTAGATGCTTTTTAGTGTGGTTAACGTCTCAGAGAGAGACAACTTCTACTTGCAAGAAGCTCATGTCTAATGGGGGACAGACGTAGGTATCAACATTTGTGACGCAGCGATAGCTCCAAGGAAAAATGATTAATTGCTTGGATCTTGGAACATGAATGGGAGAGTCAGAGAGTAGGAGTGGGGGAGTCAAAGTAAACCTAGCTCTGGTCAGCGTGTGGGGCACTGTGAAATGGCACGAGTGTGCAGGACACCCTAAAGCTCTGTGTGGTTGTTGGAATGTGGGTTCATCTAGCAGAGCAGTGAGAGACGTAGGAAAAATAGGCAGCGGCCAGGGTTTGGAAAGCCTTGCGCTTCAGGAGGCATTCATTACCCGACTCAAATACACACTATGAAGTACGGCAGAGACAGGGTTTCTTCCAGCGGCTATATTTAATATCATTTTGTATTTTAGACTCAACTATGCCTCTATGTCCCTTAGCAACAGGTTTTGTTAATATTCTGAGCTCAGTATGAAATGGAGAGCCAAATTGGCATTGGAGAGCTTTCCGTTGGCACATCTATGACTAGCTTTCTTTATCACTTAGGGGGAAAAAAGATATTAACCTTTGTAGGGAAGAGAGTTTGCCGGGGTTGATTAGTACTGAGCGTGGTTTTCTTTAACTACCATTTGATGACTCAACTCATAATGGCATTTTGTTGGCCGTTCACCAACTTACACTTGCCTCCGATTGACAGGGCACGCCTTGAGGTCTGATTATACGGTTTTCATTCATTTGGGCCTGTCTTCTACCCTGCGTTGTATGTGTCTTAGCTAACTAACTTGACATTCCTGCCTGCCAGCCCCCCATGAGCTTGTCTTTCACCCCCATTTGCTTTCTTCATGAGGTCACGCAAGTGCTACTTACATTTGAGTGCCTGCCATTCTGGAGGTTTGACAGAACGGAAACCCCAGCCTCTGTGTTCGAGAGCAGGAGATTCTGGACCTTCAGAAGTCAGTCTTTGATCTCTGGAAGAAGAGAATACCCCCCAGTTCTGGAGTCTTACAGAAATGCTGGAGGCAGCACCTAGGGGAAGACGAAATGCTAAACCAAACCTAAGGTGGTCTCCCAAATTTCATAAAGCAGCAAATATTAGCTTTCAGCTTTCTTTTTTCTAACTGGTAATTTCCAGAGCCTATGTCTACCTACAGCCTTGCGTAGTTCTTAGCAAACTTAGCAACAAATCAGAGGGGAAAAAAAATTAACGAGTTATCTGTATTTTTAATTACATTTGTGATCTCATCTACTTTCTACATTCTATTTGTTTTAAAGAAATGCCTAATTCGGTTGGGAGGATACATTAAGGCTAAAACATGCAGAGAATACAGAGATATATATGGTGCAAATATAAAATTAAGAAGGGTGAACGCTAACAGATGAAGTATTTCCAACATTTCACCTTTCCTCTATTCCAGCTGGGCTCAAGAAAATCATCCATGGTTTTATTGTTTTTGCAGAGTTGGAAGAAACGAACTCCTTAAACCAGACTCAAACAGTAACCTGAATTTATGTAGAACTGGATTCATAAATTATTTTCCAAAATGCATTTATCTGTTGTCACTCTGCTAAGAATAAAAGGTAAATAATGGAGCTTGAGGAAGAACTTTGTTTTTTGTATGAGTTGTAAATGCAAGGATATATGACCAAGAAAGTTTCTGAAGTCTTCAAGAAAAGGACAGACCAGCTTTATGGGTTGGTTTAGATCTGATGGTCCTAAAAGTTACAAAATCTAAAATGTAGTCCAATCATTTGGAATTGATTTAAAAGAAAAAAATTAAATGTGCTGCCAGCAGTGTTAGATTGTCAGACTGCAAACAACACTTTCAAAGAAGTGAACAGCTGTCACACTTCTCTGTCCTCTGAAGAGATTTAGCTTGGAAAGATAACAGGTTTGCAAATTAACAGATCTCATCTAAATTCCATCCTTTTCCCCTGGAGCCTTTGCAACCCTAACCGCACCCCCCCCCTCCAAGAGCTCAGTCCTTTGCTTCTCTTGATCCAAAGAGCATTTGCTTCCTTTTTCTCATTGTTGGATATGCTAGTTACAGGCAGTTTTAAAATGAGAATTAATGAAGAAATGCTGTCTTTTTTTCCTCCATTTTATAATAATGACTCTACAGTAAATATTCTGCATGTATTTTTATAAAAATGACTGGATCGGGGCTTTTGCTCTGGTTAATTATAGATTGGAAAGAAGTTTAAGAACACCGTTCTGTCCTGTTTACTGTTTGATCCTCAGTGCCAGGCTCTGTGCCCAGCACATTATAGGTGCTCAAGAAGTATGTTTGACTAAATTATTTATTAGCAGTGTACAGAGTTAGCCTTATGCAGCCTAGTACAGTGGACTAAGGTGGTCTTTGGTGAATTCAGTCTCCCTTTTTTAGCCTTTCCTCTCACTTCTCAAAGGCGAACTTCTTATCTCACCGGCTGAATCCTCATGCATCTTCTTTATAGATGTATATTTTCTACTGTGGTGGAATACACATAATAGAAGACTCAATGTTGAAGTGATGTAAAAACATACAATTCTGTGGTTTTTAGTGGATTTACAAGGTTGTGCAACCATCACCACTCTAGTTCCAGAACTTTCTTATCACCACAGGTGGAAAGCAGTCACTCCCATTAAGCAGTGACTCCCCACCCCCTTTTCCCCCCACCATGCATCCATGCTCTGACCTGTCTTCTTTCTCTGTCTCTATCCTTTCACGGGTTCATCTATTCTGAGCAATAATAAGGTTGCCATTTATTAGATGCCTGTAACAGTCAAGCACTCAGTGGGATTATGAGGAAGGTTCAGAGACATACATATAAAGTCAGGTTTATTATTTTGTTTCAGGGATGTGAGAACTGAAGCTTGGGGAGGTCAATTTACTTCTCTAGGACATGTCAGTTAGGAGGCTGTGGTGCCATAGTTTGAACCCCCGTCTTTCTGATCTCAGGGCCACTACTTCTGGAGTGATGTTATCTTTGCTTTCTGAGGATCTAAAGTTATCTACCTGACCCCACTCCCCACTCCATTCTCTTTGTTTGCCCTCTTCATTCTCACCCCCAACCTCCACCCTCTTTCTAATGGTCTTTTCTTCTTTGAATTAAGTTTTCATGCTGAGAAAAACAGTTCCTTGGGCCAACTCTTCTGACCATACTACCCCAGGCCCCACCCCATGTGAGATTCCTCTCCTCTTGGGTGTATGTAGGGCAAAAAGGGCATGAATTAAATCTGGTTCTGCCACTTGCAGCTGTGTGACCTTGAGTACTTATCTAAATCTGAGTGTCCACATCTGTAAAATGGGATGATGGTAATAGAAACTGCAGAGGCTTGATTTGAAAATGGAATGAGATCACTTACATGTTATATACCTAAACATGCCTGGCACCTAATGGACACTAAGAATTGTAGTTCTTGGTCTTCTAACTATTATTGTAAAGCAGTATTTTCTATCTTATTGCTCAGTCGCAAGTCCCAGAATTACCTTGCTTGGTTTTCTAGGGGGTTTTGTTGTCTCTTTTCACCCCCATTGTCCAAGTTATGTTCAGCTTGTTTTTCACTCCCTAACTTGCATGCTCTCCTCTAGTCAGCCTCTGTCTTATCTTTATTTTCCTTTAACATATCTTACCCCTCCCATACTTGGTGCCAGTTCTTAGATTGACCATTCTCCCCTCCTTCCATTCAAATTCTGCACACTTGTCGGGCCTCAGCTCAAGTGCTCGGGTCTCCTATGACCGATCCCCCCTGTCCTGAGTTTTTCCTTTATGGACTTCCTTTGAAGTTGGAGTCGCAGAGCCATAGCATCGAAAGGCACTATGTTGTTCCTCCCACTTGGCCAGGTTAAGTGTCTTCAGTAAGGTTATTCAACCTGCTTGTACCATCACTGCCAGACAGGAGGTGCGGATGTTGTCAGAACTGCTGCCAGTAAAGCTGCCCCAAAGTGGATGGAGCTGCCACTGCCATTGTCAAGTGCTGAAATGGCTCAGTGCTGCCCCTGTCTATTTACATCCCTCGGGACTGATCCTGCATCTATAGTGGTTACCCGGGGGCCTGTTACTCTAGTGCAAAGGATGTTGGGAAAGGGAGTATTCAGCACTTTTAGCTTCTATAATGGGTGGCTGACTCTGCCTCATGAGGTGGAGGACCGTCCAAACATAGGAAGGGGACTCAGAGGCCAAACGCGTGACAAATGTCCGCTGCAATCTCTAAGCTGGCCATTGTATGCATGCCACCAACTTTCTTTAGCTGGAGACTTATGGGAAATCCAAAGGGCATTTGCAGCAGGAAAAGATTTTACCAGCTCTCTGAGATAGAGGAAGGAAACTCGACTCGGGAAAGTTAAGCAGTGGAGAGAAAACTCTCCAGTCTTAGATTACTTACTGACCTCAAAAGCAGAAGGGCTGGCTCAGCCTTAGCTAGGTCTGTCAGGAGCTAATTCTAGTTCACTTGAAAAACGTGAAATTTTAAGTGGGGATGCATTGCCTTGATTTGTGAACGATTTTCAATAGATAAAATCATAGGTAAAAGTTTTATCCTTATTAAGAACTTGATGTAGTAGAAGAGATATTTTTTCTTGTTTCACAGGAGGGAAAATTGTTGCATGTTTAAGAAAAGCAGCTTGGGGGTGGCGGGTTAGCTCAGTTGGTTAGAGTGTGGTGCTGATAACACCAAGGTTGCCGGTTCAATCCCTGCATGGGCCACTGTGAGCTACACCCTCCTTAAAAAAAAAAAAAAAGAAAAGAAAGAAAGAAAAAAGAAAAGCAGCTAGTTTGGGGTTGTATAACTATCAGGTGGTAGGCCCAAGGCTGGGACCTAGGTTTTCCATTTCTCTTTCAGTTGTCTTACCATACCATGGGTATTTCCCTACAAGAATTCCCTTTTCTCTGCGTAACCAATGAATTGTCTGTAAATGCCTGAGTATCATAAGGAACAGTAAAAGAACTCTAGATTTTATGCATAACAATTGGGTTGGTAGGACATACACAGTAGTTTTACTACTCATGGGTAGTTATTTGGATAAAGGGTATGTTACATTTCTATACTCTGGCTTGAAAAAGTAAACCTCGGGAAGGTCTCTCTTCCTTATTTTGAGATATTTATACAATCAAGTTCAGTTTCAAATGTATCAGTCTTAGCTTTAGTTCAAATTTGTTTCAGTGTATTAAAATATGTATGTCACACAGCGCAAGAAATCAAACAGGTACACATATCTAAGGAGTTAAGAGTTTAAGAAAGAAAAATACGTTTTATTTTTTACCCTGCAACAAAGGTATTTTGGGTATGTAGCATGTTGTCTTACCAGCTGCTGCCTCTTTTTAGTGTGAGATTAGCTTTCATTACTTTAGTCTGTTTTGGTGATTAATGGAAACTGTGCTGGTGGTGCTGGTGGTGGCGGGGGGTGGGGGGGAGGCATCTATCACTTTGCCTAAGAACATCAACTGTATATAATTCAGCCAGTAATTGACAGTTTATTGTTAAGCGGCAGAATTCTAGGATTCTTCTAGGGAATGAGAACACAGTACAAGGCTACAGTTTGGATTTACGTTAGTCAACAAGGTTTTTGAGTGACGCACAGGAAACCTAAACTATACAAAGTGTTTAAGAGATTGAATTGCTGGATTAAGAATCCTGTTACATGGGCTAAATCAGTAGGAGCAGGACTGGCTGAGCCAAGTTACTTTCAGTACCTCAGTTTCTCTACCATTGTTTACAGTATCTATGTGTGCCAGATCGTCCTTTGTGTTAGCTCCTTACTCCTTCACCGCTAACCTACTAGGTAAGTGCTTTCTGTCTTTTGCAGGTGAGGAAACCAATGCTCTGGGAGGCTGAGTAATTAATAATTGTCTTGGAGGTTCATGGAATTTGTTAATAACAGTGTGGGGAATGCAGGCTTTGATTAGGCCACTCCAGAGCCACTTAGCCTAATTGCCTGTTCTTATCCTGTGCCTTTAAGACACCGTTTCAGTACCCCCCACAGACACTGAAATACTGTACACATGTTAATGCCTCCTCCACTCTTTAACATGGGCTGTGGTTTGAGTTTATTGGGGAATGGGTGCTTGAAAACACAATGGCCAGATTTCAGAATGATTTTTTTTTTTTTTAAAGTTGAATTATGCCCTTCTGTGAAGTCATCATTCAATTTGATACTTTTAGCAGGTTTGGCGATGTGGGTGATTTATATAACTTCATAGTTTATTGTAATCTTTGTTTTCTACACACAAAGCAGTCATAGGTACAGGCAGGTTTGGGAAATGGAATTTGATGATTGCACAGAAAACAGTTGAGTACACAGGTAGGGATTGGACGAGGGAGGAGATGAAGAGAAGAATTTGAGCAGTGATTCCATTTGGGATCACGAGGGGCATCTTGGCTGAGCAGAGAGGAGCCAGTTAAGAAAGGCAGAAGAGGAGTGAGCAGGAGGCAGGGGATGCGATCCTTAGCAGAGAGCCAGGCTGGGGAGACTTGCTAAATCACAGAAGGGGCCGAGTTCAGGGAAGTGCAGACCTGCCAGACTGTTGAGGTCAGTTGGCAGACAGGGCCTTTTCAACTTGAAATTGAGAGACCGCATCTGGAACACAGCGGAAAGAGTTCCGCGTGACTCTTAGGGTAAGGATGAAGGGAAATAAGTCAGTCAGCCTCGGACTCAAAAAGGGGGGGCATCTTGAGGTGCTGATTCCCTCATGAAGCCATGACAAACTCACCTAAGTATTGTTGCAGCGTACCTCTAAATTTGTCTCGCTGTTTCTCATTTATATGCCCAGGACTGCTTACCCCGCCATAAAATCAAGCAATGGCTCAATTATATCGCTCTGTAAGGAAATAGTCTCAGAGCATTCTTTTTTTTTTTTTTAAACTAAAGTTTTGTCCTCTAAGCACTGAAGCTTAATTTAATTAACACTGATTTTCTCAAGATTCTAAAAAGCACTCTCTTTTCTCTCTGCTACTAAAAACGCCATCTAACTTTTTATTTAAGAATCATGACCATCTTGCTGGTCTGCCGTGCATGGAGAGCTCATGAGAGGTGGCTAAGGTGAGGACCCTTTTGGTTCCATGTCCAGCTGGGCGCCTTGTGGGTCTCCCGATGCTGTCCTGCTGCTTTCCAACATTCAGTGTCACCGTTCTGGCCCCACTGCTACTTTCAGCCACCTCCAGCCAAGACTCTTTCCATTCACCATTGTGTTTTTCTTCTGCTTTTGTCCTCAGCCACGTCTCCACTCTTGGCCCCTGTGGCTTCCTTCTTCAGCCCTCCCCAGGTATATAGGCCTCTTCCTTCAGGTCAGGGAACAGACTGTTTGCAGGGCCAGGTGTCGTCTTGGTGCTCTGCCTCACCTTGGCTCTTTCCATCATTGCCCAGGGCGTTAGTTTCCATTCCTGGCTGTGGAGTCCCCTTCCCTCCCCTCCCTTTCCCTTCCCTTCCTATCCTATCCCATTCTTTTCCTTCTTTCCCTCTCGTTTCTTCTGTCCTGGGCGTTCATGGCTTTTCCACTTAGTGAATTTGCTAAAAGAAAAGCTCCCTTGATAGCTGAGGTGCTAGTAGGGGTTGCAGGGCTGGCTGCATGTAGCTGTTGCAGGCGAGCAGCCATACGTGCTGTGCCAAGGTCTAGGGCAAAGGTCAGCATTCCCAGGTTACAGGCTTTGACACCAATCCGTTAATGACAGTGGCGAAAGTTATAAAGGACCCAGTTTTCTTCTCTTAGCATGATGAAGAGCCTGGATTTTGGAGCCTGGGTTCAAAACCTGGCTCTTCCCCTAATTAACTTTGGGAAAATTACTTGACATCTTTGTTTCTTAATCTGTAAAATGGGGATAATACTAGCACCCAGGACATAGGGCTGATGTGAAGATTCTGTTATATATGTTATATATATAACATCAAATATAACATTTATATTATACTTATTATATTAAATTGCATTATATTTATATTACATTTTAATATATATTAGATGATTGCATAACATATAACGTACTATTATATATAATAACATTATGTATGATATAGTATATAAACTATACATATATAGTTACTATACGTATGTAAAGCTGTTAGGACAGAGCTGGTATACAGTAAGCAGGTGATACATAAGAGTTCACTATTATTCTTTGTTTTTCTTTTGGAGGGGGGAGTACATTTTTGTGTTTGACTTGTAAACAAGGCTGATTCTCCTCCCTCGGACTCCCCTGAATGGTCGGTTGTCATTTCTATCCGTATTTTAACGATACAGTAGTTTTCAAGGCACGGAGTGAGGATGTGTCGATGGATTTAAATCTGAAGCACAGTAAGCACCTACCTGACTCTGAGTGTGAGGCAGTAAGTGGTATTTGGAAAGGCTGGTCTCCCTGCTGCCTGTCCTGGAGTTAACCAGTGGGTCCACCGCCCATCTCCTTGGGTCCACAGATGGTGCTCTTGTTTCCAGTGCTTTTCTGCTCTGATCCACCACTCTTGGGTTTGGAATGAAGATTTAGAGGCCATGCTCTGGCCCAGCCTTCATCCATGCTTTTCCTCTCTGCAAGATGCTAGAGGTGTAGGGCAAGGGGTCAAACCCTTTGTCCAAATATGGAGTAATAAGAGTATTATTTTTTTCTTGAGATATTTTTCTTTTTAAGAGCTGCATTGCATGATAAAGTTGAGCTAGGAAGTGAGGGCAGGCTTTGTTTGTTTGTTTGTTTCAGTTTATTTAAAACACACATTTTGTGAACACCTTCTGTGCCAGAAAAATCTAAATAAGACCCTATTTTCAGAGTAGCTATAGTCTAGACAATACAGTTTTGTGAACACACACACACACACACACACACACACACACACACACGTAATAGGGACATTAGGAGAGGAAAATATCTTTGGTACTCGTAGACACCAAAGCAAGAGGGTTCTATTTAACCTTTGCGTGAAGGGGGATGGGCCGGGGTGAATCTTGGAAATGTTTATGGAAGAGATTTTATTTCAGCTGAATCCAGAATGTTGAATAGGTTTGTATGAGTCAGACAGGGAAAGGAAGCATATTCTAGACGGAGAAAACAACATGAATAAGGACACAGAACCTCAAAGTCTCCTGGTGGTCTGAGAACTGCAAGAATCTGCCGTGGCTGAAATAGAGTATGCATGAAGGAAGGAGCACAGTGAGAATTAGCAGTAGCGGTGGTCAGGGGTTATCAGTGGCATGCTGCATCTGGCTTGTGTCTGGCTCGTCAGAGCCCTTTATTAAATAGCCAGTGATTTTGCAAGCTGGTTTTTAAACTGTTGGTGGCTTGAAATCGATAGGGCTGGAAATATTTATACCCTGGAATCAGCAAATGCAACATATCAGGGCTGTTTTTTGTCCTCGCGAGAGGTGCTTTTCCAGCAGCACTCTACTGGTTGTGACACCCTGGCGTGTCACTCTGATAATTATTCTTTAGGGCCCCTTCATGGAGGCGATGCATGGAGCCAGTGCAGGGTGACTGACAGGGGAGCAACATGATCAGATTTGTAATTTAGAAAGATAACTCTGTGTGTTTGGTCATTTCCCTGAGGAGACAGACCCAGAAAGGGATAGATATATGGGGACATGTTCTTAGGACTAAAATTTGAAGGGGAGCGAACGAAACATGATTGGGCAGAAGGAAGAGATGCATGGCGAAGCAGCTGTAAGGCTGGTCCCACAGGGATGCTTGGGAGCTGGAATGGCCCATTGGAGTGGTCCCAGCCAGAGGCACAGGTGTCAGTCAGGCCTGCAGTCCGTGGGTGGGGGCTGGCGCTGTGGAGGGGCACATCACCACAGTGAAGTGGCTTCTTCAGCTGAGGACACTCCCTGGAGAAGGCTCAGCAGTAGGGGAGAGAGAGAGCCTCAGGCCTGGAGGTGGTTCTGGGCTTTGCTGCTCAGCACCCAGGCCACTCTGGTGGCAGTTCAGAGGCTGTCTGAGCTCTGTGGCAGGAGGGTGGCATGTAGAGTTGGGAGAATGTTATGGAAGTCCAGGTTCAAGATGATGGAGCCTAAAGTAAATGGCAGCCAGGGGTGTGGAGGAGGCAAGAATAGGCAAGTGGAAAGGTGAGGTCCATGGCAGTGGTTGTCCGCTCAGGGCAGGGGCTGCCTCCCAGTGTCTGGAAACATCTGTGGTTGTCAGAACTGGGAGGGGTTGTGTGTCTGTGTGTGTTACTGGCATCTAGTGGGTAGATGTCAGAGATGCTGCCAAACGTCCTGTCATGTACCGGACACCACCCCTCCCCTCACCCCATCCCCAAAGAATTATCAGGCCCAGAATGTCAGCAGTGCCAAGGTTGCTGTGAGGTTAGAAGTAAAGGAATGATATGAGGAGTAAGGGACAGGAAGTGTGACATGCCTTCCTTCTCTGTTCCTGCCCTGGGAGTCTGGATTCAGAATCCATAATTCAGTACCAAATGGTTAAAGTGGAGACAGCCCTGTATGGATGGATGGAGAACTTCCATCTCCTAAGCAAACACAGATCCCATTGTCTCTGAAGCCCTGCGCATCTCCTAGGACGATTTTAATTCTAGGTAACAATAGATTCTCATGTCTTTCCCTTCTGTCTCCCTTCCAGAAGATTCAAGTAAATTAGAGCTACATGCTGTCTTTAAAACTGCAGAGGTGGAAGCAAAAAAATAACAAGGGGGCTCTTACCACAGCCTCTGTGTTTTGCTCCCAAAGGAAACATTTTGAAGAGAAGTAGAACTTTGGGGATAACTTTAAAATGCCTTGCTTAGGTTTTAGAAAAGTAAAGCAAATGAAGAAAATTAAATTTAATTAGACAAAGCTAGAAGTCGATTAGGGAAGTTTGAACTTAGGTTGTGGACAAGCCCTGCATAAAATATCTTAGTTTGCTTCTTAACATGAGTGTATTCAATTGTAGTAAGTTGGTGAGGGCTTTCAGTTACCTGGTCTTGTTTTCTTTTCTGGCTGAAAACTGGTTGTTGCACAGAGTGATGGCGTGAGCCAGGCACTCTGAGGTGTGCTGGTCAGAGCTCAGGCACTAACACCAAGCAGGTTGGAGCAGAGTGACTGCTGCAGACACTGCCAGTGCCCGTTGATGGGACTTACCAGAGGTGTTTGGCAGGAGCAGAAGTACAGATTGATCTCTAGGATGGGCACTCATGGGAATAGAGTAAAATGATTAATTCCTTGTACTAGAGTGCTAGATTATAGGTAGAGCAGTGGTCTGAAACTTTCTGTAAAGGGCCAGAGAGTAAGTGTTTTAGGTTTTGTGGGCCAGATGGTTTCTTCTGTACCGCTGCTGTTATAGTGCAAAAGCAGGCAGATACCACATAAATGAATGAGTGTGCTGCTTCCAGTACATCTTTATTTACCGAAACAGGTGGCAAGCCCAGCTTAGCCCATGGCCAGGAGTTTGCTGACCCTTGGACTAGGGTCTTGAGAAGCTGGATGCACTTAAAAAAGTGATTTTGATATGCTGTTTAAAGAAGGTGCAGGTATGGAAATATAGGAATGACTGTAAGATTGATGACTGAGGGGGCCAAACACATTCATTTTTCTCCCCTTCATTTTGATCTCTTTCTCCTGGTCATCTCTCTCCTTTAAATAATTTTATATATATATATATATATATATATATATATATATATATATACACACACACACACACACACATATGTGTGTATATATATACATATATACACATATATATGTAATTTTATATATATATTCATAATAATTGATTTCCTGTTATTTTTAGAAATGTTAAATATGCAGTGGGAGGAAACTTTTGTAGTCCTTTTTCTTAGCCCTTTGTAAATGCAATTTGGTGATTTTTCTCTTGGGTGTGGCTCTGTAATTACATTTTCTTCTATTTGCCATTGACCTTGGGTCAGTGGTTCTCAGCCCTGAGTGTATATTAGAATTACCCGGGGACTGAAATAAAGAGGAAAATTTAACCTGTGTAGGTAACTGTTTATGGCCCACAGGTTATAACTTTGAAAATAGGATTCTTCAGATTTTTAAGGGCTGTATTCAGACAAACTTATTTCCCAGGGACACAGTAGAAACACTTTGTTGTGGCTTGGTAGAGGCAATAACAGAAATATCAGGAAGCTATCGTGACTTGGCTGATGTCTGTATTACTAGCCAGAAGCACTTTTTCTATCTATGAGTCCAGTGTCAGCCTGGGAGCCTGGTGAAAGCTTCCAGGTTCCAATGATTAAGTCATTATCCACAGAAGCCAGTCTTACTAGAGTAAATGATCAGGACAGATGTTCTGACTGTGTCCAGAGGGAATAACCTTCTCCCATCGTCATGGGCACAAACATATTTCGATGCTCTTTCTTAAAGAGAACCTAGTTGACCAGGCTGAGGGTGACTTTTGTTTAATGTAGGGAGATATAGGGCAGTTCAAAAGGTAAATTCAAGGCACTTTTATAACCTGTGTTGAAATTGATTTGAAATTATAGACATGGGGATACTCATGTTTTGTGAGTAGAGACATTTTTAAGAGGGACCCCCCCCCAACAGCATTTTGTTCACAAACATGCTTTTTTTGTTTCACAAAGGAAAGATTCTAACTTTGTAACACTGGGATTGCTCAAGCATTCAATGTTCAAGGCTGAATTTGAAAGATTTAGTGCTTTCTTTCCTAAGTAAGAGTTAAGAGAATCCTGATTTTGTGGGGCAGCGTGGGAGGTGGCCTACAAGGTTCTGAAGTGTTTTCTAGCCGGGAACAAAGGGTCTAATGACTACTGCAGCGTCTCAGGTTCCATTATACAGGAGATAAGAGAGCTGCTTCACTTATTGAGGGGAGATGGAAAGTCAATGGGATTCTATCCACTGACCCAACCAATGTAGTTGCAACACTAGGGGTATATTAGCCCCTCTGCGAAGATACCTAGATACCTTGGCACTGCCGTTCCAAGGTTGGTTAGTTTAATAGTTTAGCCCAGCCCTGGCTTTGGATGTATCCCTTTGATTTCTGATTCCTTTGACTTTTTCTTCCTGGTCACAGGGTGGCTACTATGATATAACATGACAACATCAAAAGGCAGAAAGACAAGGGGGCATTTCTTCCCTGGGTCTTATTATTATTACTTTAGTCAGGAAGGTACAGCTTTTCAGGAGCCCCCAGTGGGACTTTCTTTCAGGTTTCAAACCTGGAGCCAAAAGCGACCGGTGAGTTGTTCATACCCTCCAACCCATCCTGGCTAACGGGGTTACTGTGGTTGGCATACGCCAGGGGTTAGCAAACTTTTTCTGTCAAGAACCTGTGAATATTTGGGGCTTTGCAGACTACATGTGTTCTCTGGTTCATATTCTTTTTCTTTTCTCAGCCCTGTGAAAATGTAAAAACCATTGTTCGATCTAGGGGTGCTGCGTGCCAGGCATAAACTGATCAGTTCCATTCCATCTCCTGAGGCTGGTCCACCATCCCTGCCCACATTTGTCACCCACTTGCTGAACAATACTGTGATTTTGTTAGCAAATTGAGTGGGCAGCCAACTGTGTTTGTCTCAATATCTAATTTGCAAAATTGCTGTAATGATTATTAAATGAGATAACTAAAGGAAGCAAATCATACAGTTCTGGGCACATCAAAGGCCTGCAACACATAGCAGCTACTTATATCATTATTGTTGTTTTGTTCTTTTTTAGCATTCCTGTATCATCGCTGGGGAATTCTGCCCTCTGAACTCCTCCTACATGTGTGCATGGAATTCTGATTAGATTGTAATAAGTCATTATTTTGTGATTTTTTTTTTTTTAGTTGGTTCTGTTTTCCTCAATTGTGGGAAGTGTGGCCTCTCAATTCCATATCTTGTTGACTCATGTATACCAATTTTAAATTTGGCAGTGGGCAATTTGATGGAGAAAAATTGGGTTCTGAAGTCTGAGGACTTTAGTAACCCTTTCATTGGAGTAGGTTAAGTATTCTCACTCTGTTTGGTTAGACTAGGTAACAACCCCTGCTCCCCCCACCCCTTGCCCTGCTCCCAGAGCTCAGTGGCTTGATACAAGAAAAATGTTATACCTTGCTCATGCTACATGTCCCAAACGAGTCGGCAGGGAACCCTATCCCAGTTAGTGACTCAGTGACCCAGCCTGAGAGGCGCCACCACTGTGTAGTTGCACCACCGGTTAAATACGGCTTTCTCCGCCTCCATGTAAAGGGAAGAGGGAGATTGGACAACAGCTTTTGGGCTTCTTGTTGCCTCAGCGAGGAAGTGACATATTTCACTGACCAGAATTGATTAGATAGGTCCATCGAATGGCAAGGAGGGCTTGGAAATATGGGGGAGCAAATGGAATTTTGAGTATTACTGTCCCTTCCAGAATCCCACTGCTTTATTCACATTCTTCAGAAGGAGAGAACTGATGAGGTTACACCAGCAGTAGTAGTTCCTGGTCCCTTTCTAGCTTGTCCTAAACTCTTATTTTTCCCACTTTCTTTTTTTTTACATTTTTAGATTATATTCTTCTCCTTTCCCCTGCCTTTTCCTTTTTTTATACAGTTTAGAGTCTTGTCAATAGTTTCTAAAAGTCAGAATGAATCAGTTAGAAAGTGATAGACGTGAAAAGGTATGTGATAGATGACTACACCATGAAAATTCAATAGAATTTATCACTGCAATGCCAAAGGCACCTTCTTTTGCCCGTTGAATACTCCCCTAGTTCAGTGAATCTCACCTGGGAGAGATGTTACTCCCTAGAGTATATCAGGCAATGTACAACGACATTTATGGTTGTCACCGTGGGGTGGGGGTGGCTACCAGCCTCCAGACGGTAGAGGTCACATATGGTACTAAACATTATCCAATGCACAGAACAGCCATCGACTGCAGAAAATGGTCAGGCCCCAGAAGATTCATATGCACGTTACAGTTTGAGAAGTACTATTCTAGGTTGGTTTCAAATTATGGTCCCATCACTACCATAACATAGTCGCCCTGGAATGGAGGAGCTCCTTCTAAAAAAGTTACAACTCCTTCCTTCTTCTTTCCCTCCCTCCCTCCCTTCCGTCTTTCCTTCCTTCCTTCCTTCCTACCTACTTACCTACCTACTTACCTACAATGCACAAGGAACTCCCCTAGACCTACTAAATCAGAATCCCAAGGGGTAGGGCCACGGCCTTTTAAACAAATACCCCAGGACATTTATACCACCCCTGAAGTCTGAGAACCACATCCCAGGGCCAATCTTCACTCTATAGTTATCTCTAGTTTCCCCCAAAACTTTGCACATCGGAGTCCCAGCCTCACAATTAGCGTCAACTCTTAACGTTTCCCTGTGGCTATTAAAGTGCTGTCCTTCTGCTGCCCCCAGATTCCCACCTGGCTTTCATCCCATTATTGGAATAGTTCTTTACCTTGCATTGAAAAATGCACAGTGTCTTTGAGTTTCAGAAAAAAGATAAAGAAGTTTTTGTTCACATCTGTTGCCTTTTCTAGTCATCGTCCTACTTCTCTGCGTGCGTCACTCCTTTCAGGTTCCTAGTGGGTTGCCACTGTCTCTGTTTTCTGCATCTTGGTGCCCACTCATCTTTAGTGTCTGCAAGCTGGCTTCTCTCCCCATTTTGCCACCAAATCGCTTCTTGCAAAAGTCACCAGGGACTTCATTTTCATTTTTGTCAACATTTTTGAGTGCTTTAAAGCAAACCTCTTGAGAGGTTGGCAACCTTATAAAAAAAAATCATGTATTATGGTTCTAACCTGCTTTGCTGGTGTGCAAAGTTGAGCATGAACGTCAGTCTGTAAGCCAGGGAGAAATTGGACCTTATTCTCCCTTTACTTGCCAACCTCCAGGGTAGCAAAGTAGTCAGTCAACTGAAGGTTTTTACACTTAAAAACATGTTTTACAAATTCAAGTTTACTGCAGATTTTCATTTAGCATTAAGCTAGTTATTTTACTTCCTAATTCATTTAATAAATTTGTTCAGATAATTGCCTATATTATTCTTGTGATGTCTATCCTTTTGTAGTTGATTCTGACTAGAACCTTTCCTTATTCTATAGCACGCACCCATATTTGGAGTTGCTAAAAAAAGTCATTCTGCATTCTCTTCCCTTTGAGAACATGTAAACTAAATCTTTAAAATCCAGTGGAAGGGGAAGTACTCAAATTGGAAGGAAATAGATTTAGAATGCACCAAATGCAGGCATCCTTCCAAAAACAAAAACAAAAACAAAAACCCTCCATTCTCCCTCCTTCCCTTTCTTCCATCTTCTGTCTTTCATTCCACGTGTCTTTCTTTCCTCTTTCCCTTCCTTTTTTTTTCTCTCTCTTTTTTTTTAATATACTCAGCAAACACATTCCAGGTATGGCATTAGGCTTTCAGGATAGGACAATGAAACACACAGACAGACACTCTTGCCTTTAAGATGCTGAGTTTAGCATTTTCAGTATTGTCCTCCAATAACCAAAATGATTTGCTAAACATACAGGGAAGGTGAGGGTCCAATGGGCCTGGGGGGGAGCCATGAAGATGGGGTAAGTGGAAAGTGGGTGGACATTCATAATAGGGATCTTGCTTGAGCTGAATAGTTACAGGTGAGCAGATGTCTTCCTGCTGCCACGGTAGGAGGGTGGAGGCAGAGGTATTTCAGGCACTGCGGTCGTATCAGCAGGACAGGGAGGTGTGCGATTACCTGGTGCCGCTGAGGTGTCCTGAGCTGGTATTGACTGAGGAGGCTGGAGAAGTAGGGGAGCACAGGTGTGGATTTTAATTTGGGGAGTAGCAGGACCATGCATCTGACCGCACAGAGGACCGTGGCTTGAAGCGCAATCCTGAAAGACGCGAGATTAGTAAAACCAGTGCAAAGACTTGATAGACTGGTGTTCGGTATTGAGAACTAGCCCGGAGTCATAGAAACCTTGACAAAACCACAGGTGAGGGGCACAGGGAGAGACGAGGCTAAAGACAGCCCTAGGTCAGGTCAGCGTTGGATGGGGCGCATAAAGGCAGAGTTGCTTAGGAAGTAGGAGGACACCCTGCGTGGCACTGCCACCAACACTTGTGGGTCAGGGACTCCAAAATAAGGTCCTTTTGCTCAGTGTCGCTCACGCCGATAGAGTCAGATTGTACTCGGTAAAGCACAGCAGAAACTTGAGCGTACGCTCGAAAGATACCTTCTCCCCGATTTGAGGAAATCGGTAGACCCTTAAAGGACTGGTGGGAGGTAGGTGGTTCAGGGGTGCGTTTTTCCGAAGAAAGGGCGGCGAGGTCACCGAAGCGCGAGAGCGCGTGCGCAGTTGGTACACGCGTTCGGAACGTGTCTGGCGGTACCTCGCGTTTCTCCGTTTAATGTTGTCTCCACCCTTGTACGTGATTTTTAGCATGCCATCGAAGGGAAGTTTATCAAAAGGTCACTTGGGACGGAGTTTCGAGTGCCATCTTGGAGCCCTCTGGCGCAAACCGGTTTCGTGTTTGTGTCCTCGGGTCTCTTATCTGGTCTTTGCTGGCAGGCTTAGCTCGCCCTGGAATTTCTGCCCTTTGCTGACGAGTTGAGCCAGTTTCGATGGGGGATGCGGGTGGACAAAGAGAGGAGATAAGAGCGTTAGAAGCTTCAGGATTAACTGATTATGTGGTGGCGCAACTCCGTGATAGTAGAGATTTTTAAAAAATGCTCGCTACTCTTTCCAAATACCGGGCGTGCCAAAAAAATGTACGTGTGACTGGTATTCATCTTTTATCGGTATATAGCGAATATTACAATTTTAATACAGCTTTTTTCTTTCTTAAAATGTATACTTTTTTTTTTTGCACCCTCCGCAGTTAAGAAATTCCTTTTTATAGTGATACACCGTATTCCTTCGCCTCCCGAGTAACTCAGAACAAATCTGCTCCCCTTACAACGTGACAGCTCTCGAAATGACTGGAAGAAAGCTCTCGTGATTTCCCTTGATTTTTTCTTTTTTTCTCTCTCCGGGCCACACATTCCCTGTTGTCCCCACGGGCCTGTATGGGACATGGTTTCTAAACCACTTACCTGCACAGGTGGCGCGGCTGGCAACATGGTCGCCATGAACGGGAGCGGAGGGAAATGACTTCCCCTGGTCTTCATTCCTTCCTCCTTCCGCAGACGTTTCTTTCTTCTAATTTTTATAGCCAACTCTGCGTGAGTTGTTGGGTCAGTGAGCCTGAGGGTGGGGGAGACAGCTCCGGGACCGCTGAATAGCCTCGCTTTGTCTAGAGGCATGTTTTTCTCACTGTTTATGGTGCCTGACAGGGTCGTTTTTGTTCTGGGGAGAGCTGGTTTGAGAAAGCAGGCTGCTGAGAAAGCTGTGGGGCTCCACTTCCCTCTGGGGCTATCTCCAAGGCCCTCCCAGAGAGCTGTGATTTAAGCATCCCGAAGGCGCCCCTTTCCCCGTGGAGTCATCTGAGGTCTCTGCATGCCGGTCCCAAATCCAACTCTGATAGTGAGGGGAAGAGAAACTGTCACCAACTTCACCAGCTTAATAGAAGTCAGGAAGGAACCCAGGCCAGCAAGAATCCATTTTAATTGTCAATCACATTACAAAACAAACAAACAAACAAAAAAACAAAAAGACCCAACAACAGCTGTGTGCCGCTTTTCATAACTTTTCCTCCAAGGTTGGCAGGCAGATTGCTTTCGTTTGCAGAAAACACGATGTCAGTTTTAGTCAGAATTTACTTGTAAAAACTTGAAAGAAGGCAATTTGGAAAGGAAGGTGAAATTAGTGAGGTTTTCAAGTTTGCATTTGGAATGAAACACCCACATTTGGGATTGTAATGTGCAAACAAAATGCTGAATTTTCCTTCTCAGGCCTTCCTGCTTTCTCTCGTACCCCTGGGCACATAGACTCCTTTACAGGCAGGCTTTAGCAAGAACACTGGCAAGAAAGAACTTCAGTGCCTCTAACTCAGTCAGCAGGGAGCACGTTAGTATCTCCTCTAACCCCGGTGTGGACTCTGGTCAGCTGATTGGGGTGGCAGTACATTCCAGGAGAGAAGAAATGCTTGGCTGGTCTCTGTGGGTTCCAGAACATGTAGTCCTTCCGTCAAATGACAGGAAAGTGCAGTGTGCTATTGAGAGCTGCTGGATTTGTACTGAGCCCCCTACCCCCTACCCCCTTAGCCCAGGGTCATGACAAAGGTGATTTTTCCGAGTGAGTTCTCTAGGCTAGCAGTCCAAAGAACTTTAGGTTCAAGTTCCACTTCTACCCGTTATTAGTTTGGTGGCCTTGGGTAAAGTGCTTGCATAGGTAAAGTTCTTAATCACCCTGAGTTACAGATTCTTTCCATAGGTCTAAATGCTACGGATGTTTTTGCCCTGCATTTGCTCATAGAGACAGGTTCTACTGGGTGCATGAGTTTAAAGTATTAGTCATAGGGCTAATAGTATGACTCAGTTTCCTCATCTGTAAATGGTAAGACGACTTCTACTCACTTAGGCCTTGTTCCAGCTTCAAAGGTGATTCACTTATGTTATCAATTAAATGGGCATTTCGTCGGTGGATGGATACTGTGTATCCAAATATTTATATATACATATATATGTATGTGTATATATATATATGTATATATATAGAATATATGTGTGTGTGTGTGTATATATATATATATATATATATGTAGAGAGAGAGAGAGAGAGTGTTTTAAATAACAGACTAATAAGTGAACATTTCATACACCATCTGTTTGGTGAGGTTGATTCTGCCATGGCATCTGGTAAAGGTAATACTAACAAAGCAGAGAAGTACATCCTAATATTTACGTGGCTCGTTATAAGAATCAGTAATGACTCATGAAGTGGTCATCTTACTTGATCCCATTCTATCCTTCTGGCCTGTGCTTTCCTTGAAGCTGGATATTACTCAGTCAATTATTTCTTCTCTACTTGAATACCAGGCAGGGATAAAGGGGTCTCAATAAGGCAAAGAATATGGGATTAAGTAAAGGAAGGGTTGCCATAGATGATGAACATATATAGGAAAAGACTAGAAAATGTTGGAATCTGTGTTTTAATACTTCTCAGGGAGAAATCCTGAGCTGGTGGTGTAGTGAATACTTAATTATCTCTGATTGGTCTTCTCTGCAGGCATCACAGCCATTTGGAGTTTATGGGTTGATGTCTGTTAGGAAGTGGGCCATCTGCAGCCAGGAAGGTTTAAGATGACAAAGAGGGAAGAGGTGGGAGGAAAGGGGGTTGTGTGGAGCTCTGAAATGCCATTGTGGTGAGTTTCCTTTCATTGTGTATTGTTGATTCTTCTAGAGGAAGGCCCTGGACTGAGTCCTTTTCCATTTTCACTACTGCTAGGTTGACTCTTAAACAACGGTTTTACACTTGGATGGCTTTTGATGAGACAACTAGGAACATCCTGGAAATATTATACTATAAAAATGTTAACATGCACACATCTGTAAATAACCATAACACTCAAATCTTAATTGCTTGTCTAATTCTTTCCTGGAAGCTTTAGATTTAAATAGACCGTTGTTTGCTGAATTTCTTTACCTGGATGGTCCCTCAGCTTCACTCTACTGCATCCCAAACTCCTCCCTTCCCCTCTCCCCTATTTGCTTCTTTTGTGTTCTTGTTCTCAGTTGGAACCAACCATTCTTCCTAGGACCCTTTCAATATAATTCAGTTTTCCGCCTCTCCATCTTTACGACTACTTATCAAGTCCAGGCTCCTCTCTTCTCTTATTTGGACCTCTGCAGTAACCTCTCAGTCAGTTTTTCTGTCTCCAGTCTTGTTCTGCACCTCAATCCACTCTCTGCTACCAGAATGACAAGAACTAAGTAATTAAGCATTTATGGGTCCGTCACTCTCTTTCCAGGGCTGAGGGTAAAACAGTAAACTAATCACTGTTTCTGCTCTCAGTTATTTTCTGGTGCTAAAGACCAACAAAGCCATCTACACAGGCAAATAACTAACATGTTTATGAACTGTATTGTATCAAGAGGAAACAAGGATTTGAGATGGAGGATAAAAGGGTAGACATCTTTGCCTATTGTGGATGAGCAAGGCTCTCCTTAATGATAGCATTTAAGCTGAGATCTAAAGGATGAGAAGGAACTAGAATGGAAAGAGGTGGGGAAACAATTGTTCTAGGCAGAAAAGACAGTTTGTGCAGACTCTGAGATGCATAAAGGCTTGGTGGGCTCAAAGAGTTAAAAACTAGTAGGAGAGAATGATAAATGCACAGAGACATTGAGGGAGAGTGATTTAAGATGGGAGCAAAGAAATGGGCAGGAATTATATCACACAGGGCCTTGTAGGCTATAGTAAGGAGTATGTTTTACTCCGAGTTCAATGGGAAACCACCATCGAGGAATTCTAATCACAGGAGCTTTTTAATCCAATTTACATTTCACTATCACTCTTGTTTTGTGGAGCGTGTGTCAGAGGAGGATGAAAGAGAAAGCGTGGAGACCAGGTAGGAGGTTGTTGTAGAAGTCCAGGTAAGAGATGATGGTGTAGACTAAGGTGTTAGCAAGAGAGTTGGAAAAAGGTAGGCAGATTTGGAATAACTTTTGGAGACACAATCAATGGGATATCCCATTGGATTAAACATGGAGATAAAAGAATGGGAGGGGATTAAGGATGGCTGGTTTGAACAACTGGATGGAGGGGGTCATTTGCTGAGATGATGACCATTTTGACCCTCTGTCTCTCTTCCATTTTTAAGGACTCATGTGATTAAATTGGGCTCACCCATACAATCCAAGCAATCTCCCCATCTCAAGGACTGACCTTTTAAACACATCTACCAAGTTCCTTTTGCCATGTAAAGTAACCTATTCCCAGGTTGTGGGAGTTAGGGGGTGGATGTCTTCGGCGGGTGGGCATTAATTATTCTGCCTACCACAGAGGTCGAGTGAAAGGAGAAAAGTATTCACAGAGGTGGCTGACGAGCTTTTTCAGCAGTGTGACGGCAAAGGAAAGCCTTATCATGGTGCGTCGAGCAATGAAAGGGGAAGTCAGGACGAAGATACGACATTGTGTGTAGATAACTCTTTAAAGAACTGGAATTCTGACTGGAATGATTCCAGTGTGGAATGAAGTGAAACACTTTTTATGGCAGATACAAGAGAATAGTTGCTTATGAATAGGAATAAGCCACACAAGTCGCATGAGGGTGAGACTGGGGAGTGTAGTCAGGGAAGAGATACCTGGAATTCTTCCTAGGATGAGCGTGGCAGGATGCAGTGGGGGAATTGGCCTTAATGTGAGGGACATGCCTGTCTTCATATAGAAGGGAAGAACATGGATGTTTTGTGACTGTGATGCAAGACGAGTGAGATCCTGTCTTATGCCTCCCATCTCTTCAACGAAGTATGAAGCAGGATTGCCATCCAAAACAGAAGTGTGACCGTACCAATTTATTGCTTCCAACTCTTCAGTGGCTCTACCTGCTTTCCTCTGTTTTCATTTCCTGGCACTCTCTGCGGAGGGTTTCACACGGTAGTCTCACATGTTCCTTATAGCTCTCTGGACATACCACACCTCTCTGCTTTTTTGACTTTGTGTTTGCTCATTTCCTTTACTGGAATGCCTTGCCTCTCCTACCTTTCTCTTTAACCTCCTGGCACACCCATCTCCAAAGCACACTTTTTCTCCAGGAACCAGCCTGTAGACATGCTCTCACCCAGGTTGGTTAGCTGCTCAAGGTCTCTCAGAGCTCCCTGTTTATACTTCTGTTATCCCGATACAATTATCTGTTATCTATCTGTAATCTCTACTAACTTTTGAGTTTATTGAGGGCAGAGCCATGTTTCTTTCATCTTTGTATCCACAGCACCTAGCACGGTGTCTGCACGTCATAAAAGCTCAATAAATGTTTGCTGACCTCACCAGAATCATAGCAGGTAAACTGATTGAACATACATCAAACAATATCAAAGTAAGATAGGAAAAAATAAATCTATTTAGTGTCCATGAACTGTTATTATACTCTTCATTGACTTGTTATAACATCATTTTGATCACTCTCCCTGCCAGATCTCAGCAGGCTCAAGCATTCCAAGGATCAGCTTTGATTACGTATCACCTTGTAGGCTGTCAAGTCCTTCAGAGAAAAGATTGTGGCTTAGTCATCTTTGCGTCACCATTACTTACTTAGTACAGTGCAAAGCCTGTAGAGAGGATAAACATGTTCAAATTATTTTATAGTTGTTTCTCTAGATTGTAAAGTTGTTTCTCTGAGCCATAGTGTGGAGCAGAGCTTCCCCTCCAGAGCACGTCCTTTTCTGTGCTCCGATCAGCCTTGAGAGAAAAGTAGTCTGATACCGCCCTGATTTTGATCTCTTTATCCATTTCAGAGGCCTTGGATTGTTCTAAGTGGATTGATTCCAAGTTCTGTAAAGCTGAGTGACTTAGCATATTGTTCTTCAACTTGTTTTTTTTAGAGTCAAACATATTTCACACATGCTACTAAGGCATGCTAGCTATGCAATTGGTCACTTAACAATGATGAATAAACATACCTCTTCACAGCCAGCATTTGTGATGCTTTGAATGGAATATTTTGCAACTGAAAAAGAAGTTTACAAAAATCTGTTTGATGCCTGCAGATTATATTCACAATAAAATGCTAAGGAATGAAAGCATGTTTAAAAATTGTGCATACAACATGGTCTTAATTTTATGAGAAAATTCTGTATCTATGTAAGTACTTATAGATACATGTACAGAAATGACTGCAGTATAGTGCACCAAAATAGTAACAGCAGTTTTGCTTCGTTGATTGGAATTTGGGTAATTTCAATTTTCTTCTTTATACCGTTAAAAAAATATTTCTACTAATATATGGTGATGGAAAGAGAACTGACTCTGGGTGGTGAACACGCAACGTGAGATATAGATGATGTATTACAGAATTGTACACCTGAAATCTATGCAACTTTACTAACAATTACCACCCCAATAAACTTGAATTTTAAAAAAATTTATAATAAATATTTTTTACTTTTAAATTCAGGAAATCTATGGTATTTGTTTCTAAGAGTAATTTATTATTACTGGCAACAATTATTATTATTATTATTGGCAAAACTTTAAGAGTCACACCCAAAGAACATGCTTTTTAATGCCCCCCTCCTCCCTACCTGGCATTATGGCTGCAGTAGATGCCTTTGTATTCTTTAATAAGCATCAGTGGTAAGATAGTTTTTAAATTTAATTTTAATTTTTAATTTTGGCCAGTGATGAAGAAAGCAAGAAACAAGGGGTCCTAGCTTTGAAATGTTTTTTAGCCAAGAGTACTAGAGAATGGAGGTTAATGTACCTAAATGATTATTGACCTAGAAGAGGCTTTGGAGATGACTTAAAATGTGGAAATGAGATCAGGGCTCAAGAGATTTCCAAGGGCTACCCGATCAGATCTGTTTAACTCCCCAACCTCAGGCAGATGTTCCAGCAGTTTCTTAGGGGAGGGGCCTCTGTTTACCCTGGTATGTGTGATTACAGCAAGACTTACTGAATGCAGCTTAATTCCCAAGACCAAAATAGTCCAGTGAGTCACTTGGATATATTCTGAATCAAAGATTTAAAAACCAAAGCATGCCAAAGGTCCTCAGGCCTTACTTAGCTCAGAGTAAACGTCAGTTAATTTTGATTTCAAGGCTACCAAAAGGCTCGTTGCTCAAGGTAGCCAGGTAATGGTAGAGTGAAGAGAGATGGCACTTTATTGGCAAGGACTACGTGGTATATGGTGTGTTAGGGTATGTTGTGGCGTCCTATTTTATTTTAATTATTTTTTCGTTTTCTCTGTGGTGCTTCACACAATGTAAGGCACATGCCACGCACAGTGTTGGTGAAGGGCAGAGACCAGAGCAGAGGAGAGGATTAGAAAGTACTGACTGAGTAGGGTGCCATCCATCTGGCTTGCGGGGACTGCCCCTCTTCATACCTCTTGTCTCGGTTTAACGATGGTCAGTGTCCTCTTTCACTCTCAGAAGTGCCCCATGTGGGATGGTCATTTTATAGGGTCACCCTGTGACCGAGGAGGCTGAGTACCATCTAGATTCCGTGATTTCATCTCTGTCTGCACAGCAGTTGTCTGCCTGGCAAAAATGTAAGAGTCACACCCAAGGCAGGACACATGCTTGTTAATGCCCCGTTCCCCTCCCTGTCCAGCGCAATGTCTGCAGTAGATGCCTTTGTATTCAGCCTTTTCAGACAAATAAATAGCGCTGTTGAAGGAGCCCTAGCAGATGAAAGCTCTGGACACGTTGATCTCTATTACCACAGCTGTCCCAGATGGTGGTAATATTTCTGGGACTCTGAAGTCAGCATTTGGGCCAATGGGATAAAATCCTGAGAACACATTGAAACTGACAAACTGCCTTGACGTTTGCTCTTTGGCTTCTAAGCCATAGATTTTCTTCTTTATGACAGTTTGCACTTCTGTTGCCTTTATTCCTTCAGGGACTCCCGCTTGATCCCCTTTTTCTTTGGAAGAATGAGAGTTTAAAGGCAGCCTGTCTAATTCTCCGAGGATTTAGTGCCCCTTAATTGCCCTAGAAGTCTGAAAAGTCGGTTTCTAGGAACAAGCTCAAGGAGGACTCCAAGAGAGACAGACGTTTGTAGTTCACAAAGGCCGTGCAGCTTTCTGATTCCTACCCTGGGAGCAGCAGTGTGATAAATGAGACTGGGGAAATGCTTGCGTTTTCTGAACTGGGGTTTAAGTTCCTAGAAACCTCTCGTGCTCTGTACATTGAAGAGTTAGTTAGAACTGTGCTCGTTTAAAATGAAAATGGTTCTAAACTTTTCCTGGGTTCCTGAGCCCTCTGAGAAAGGATGATTACTGAGGCTCCTCTCCCCGGAAAATGATGCATGTGCACACACACGAAACATTTTACGTGTAATTTCAGAGGATTTATGTTGCTCAGTCCACTCTGTGGATTGTACATGAATCTAGCAGATACAGCTGGTTGCCTCCCTGAGTGGCACGCTTCGCACCCCCTTTCCTTCTTCCTGTGAGAGACCCTGTTCTCTTCGGGTATCTCATCCTCCGCCATGTGACCGTGTACCCGGGGGGAGGCCCTGACCCCAGCCCTAGGGATGGAGGTGGTGGCAGGATGACTGGTCTAAGCCAATCGTGATGGCCTTTGGCAGAGATCGGTTCTGGCATTGGGTGGTAAATGATACTTTGTTGGCAAATAAGACAGGAATGGAGTTCTGCTGGGAGCTTTGGGGCAAAATTTCATCCCTCTTAAAATGAATGAGGTCCATATAGTAGTATGGAGAAAACAGTCTTTGATACTCTCTCAGATATGTTATAGGATTGAGCAAAGGAGAGAAGGCACAAAGAACCCGGTGGGGATGGATTGAAATTGGCCCTTTTGGTATGAATTCATGATTTCCAAAATATGCACCTGGATGTGTATATGTATTTTCATGTGTAGATGTATGCATATGTGTATTTTTAATGTATTGGTGTATGTATATTTGTATGTGTATGTATATGTATATACACATTCATGTACTTCCTACTTCTGATTGGTGAATGGGCCAAGAAGTGATTCTTCAGTAACGATGAGCACACCTAGTAACCAGATCTTGACACCACTGACCACTGAAGGGAAAGGAGTTTCTTTGCACAGATTTCAGGGATGGAGCATGAATCAAGGTGATACCGGAAGTTGTTCTCATGCTAGTGCCCTAACGGAGCCTTTAAAAGACCATTCTTCACCATTCACTGTTTGTTTGTTTGTTTTTAACAATTATGTTTGTGATCAAACTAGCGGATTCCTTGGTCTCCAACTCATTGTTGCACCTCCTTTGATATTAGTCAGCCCCTTGGTCTGTAACTGTGTTCTGTGGGATACCATGCTGGTAGGTTAGAAATTCTTATGCTTTTGGAGAGTGTGCTTGCAGAGGCGTGACATGCAGAGAAGGCAAAACCATATTTGGAGTAGGTCAGCGTGAATCGCAGTGAGCCTGGATTGCTATCTCCTCTTCCCCTCCAGGGTGGAAGTGGTCTGTTACAGTCCACTTTTTACCAGCGGGCTGGTGATATCCTTGAAAATGCTATAGGCGTTGTATCTACCTCTGCTGTTGATTGGTTGGACATTCAGCAGTAGCAATGGCTAGGTCGAGAGTAATGGGAACCCACACTGCCGGACCCATGCCCAGCTTCCATTCCTGCCACCTGAGCCGTTCCCTTCCTGGGTCCATTGTGCCAGCACTGGAGTGGCTGAGAAGAGGAGGCTGGCCGACATCCACAGGGGAGACACCCATTCTTCCAAGAACACCTCAAGCACCGCTGCATCTGCTGAGTGATGGCCTGAAGGGCAGGGCAGAGTGTACCACAGCCAGCACTGCGCTGAGCCCTCACCTCTTCTGGCTCACATTTTTGCTACCTACTGACTCTGAATGCAGAACTTGAAATAGAGGCTTGTGTGCAAGACACTTGTTTGTCAGTGTGATCTCAATAAATAGGAGGGACAAAGTGGATGGAACAGGGAAGGAGGGAAAGCCAGTGTGCAGCCGTCACGGCTAGGGACAGTGATGATCAATGCCATTAGATCTTCTAAGAGTCTCATGAAAGGTACCTCAGAACTGCGTGCCCAGGGGACTAAAGGGGTTATTCACTGGCTCCTGTTCATCATTGTTCATGAGTCACAGGTGGCCACACATGCTTTAACCCCCAGGTTCTGCATATCAGCAGGCCCAGCATGTTCCATCAGGTTCAGAGAACTCTTAGAGCAGGAATGCAGAGATAGAAGAGGGCATCTGGTCCAGATAAAGATAAAGAGGCACTGACAAGTTGCATCTGTTTGGAAGCTGGTCAAAACCTGTGCTGAACTGGAAAGCCACATAAGGGACTGAAGTAGGATGGGGGTGGAGAGGAATTGGGAGGGGTGCACAAGCTTGTCCTGTGCATACACTACACTCCAAATGGTCGAGGGAGGGAAAAATTCAGGATTTGAGCAAGACACACTTGGCTCCACTCTTACCTACTGTGATTCCTTGGTGTATTCACCTGACCATTCTAAAGTCAGTTGCTCATCTGCCTAATGAGGATAACTCATGCAATTGGGGGGGTTAGCAGAGATGATATCTGTTAAATGCCTTGCTTTGGGCCAGGAGTAAATATTAGTGACCTACCACCAAGCCATACAGAGCAGTAGGTGTACAGACAACTTTCTTGTAGGTAGAGGGGAAGGGAAGGAGCTAGGAGGGAAGGGATGAGTTCATAGGAAGAAGCCATTGGACCAAAATGCAGGAAGAAAAGCTCTTGGGCAGCGGACTGTGTGTGTGATTGCACAGTTAGGGGACAGGTACAGTATCCAGGTGGCAGGAGCAGCATGGTCAGAGTAATGGAGTCAAAACCAAGGTTAGGTGAATTCAAGGAAATAGAAAGGACTTCTGTTTGGCTGTCTCTTAGTTACTTCTTAGAGTGGGTAGTAGAAGGTAGTACAATGTGGTAGGCTCCTGAATGCCAGTTTGAGTATGAATTATACTTGGCTGGCAGTTAGGAAGGAGGCACAGACAAGCTTCTTCAAAGATTGGGAATTCAACCCAAGAGGCCATCTTGTGTCTCCCCCACCCCCCACCCCAGCCCCCACGCCACTCCGCCCCAGCTCATTTAGGCCATGTAGGAATTTACCATTCCCTGTGTCCTTCCTGGGAATAACCCAATGTAACTTAATCATTCCATTAGTGACATATTGTGGGGGTGGGGGGAGGGGGCGGGAGGAGGATGAGCAGGCGTAGGGGGCTAGCTCTGATTCATTTCTTACTTCGAGGGCATAGCCAAGTGCTGACGCACAGTAGGTGCTGAGTAAATATTTGAGGAGAGGATGAATGAATGAAAGCACTGTGTGTTCCTTCTGTTCCCTTCTTGGTGGCACTGTTAGCTTATGTGCCTCCTTGGGTAGGACACTTGCCCTTTCTGTGCCAGCGCCAGCTGTGAGGGATAAGTCGGTCTGCTTCCTAGCTACCAAGGCGAGTTCTCTTAAGCCCTGAGGTGAAAGACTCTCCGAGGGGTTTTGAGCTTCGATACATGTGGAATGTGTGTGTCTCCATTTTTCTTCCTAGGTGAGATCAAGCTGTGTTTCAGCGTGTGCTTGCACCAGTATTCAGTTCACTGAAAAATAATGTGGTCATGTAAATACTCAGAAGGAAGTGTGGTATGGCCAGTGATCACAGAATATCTAGAACAGATTGCCTTCTGCAAAGGAAAGAGACTACTACAATAACCATAGCTATTTATATAGAAAAGTCTTAACCCTAGTTAATGGTCTACTTATTCAAAGCAATATTAAATATAACAGACTTTCAGTTCCATCATCGAATTTGAACAATTTCTTGGAAACTCATGTAACAGATTTTAACTTACCATGAGAATATTTGGGGAGCTAAGCCCTGGAAATGTGCTTTTACTTTCTGTAATATCTCTTTGGCTGCACAATTGTTTGCTTTTCCCCAATACAGGAGGATGTGGAGAGTTAACCTGATACTCCCAGGTGGAATGTTTTCTTATTTGTTTATAACATTTCAGGAAAACCAGTTTTTAAAAAATCGTTCAGCCACTTATGGGGCTTATATTCTTGGAAGCTAAGCATCTAAAGAACTTAGTGTCATTTCCTAGAATTTTGCATCTCTCCCTCAGCCCCTTCACGTTCTTTCACTTTCGCTCCACGGCGTGTGAAACACCACGGCTGCTCCTCTTATTGCTTATGGCTGCTTCTGGTCCTTTCCTCTTTGTCACAGGACATTCCGTTCTTTCCACCAGCCCCAACCTGTTTGCAACTTGGCACACATGGAGAATGGGACTCTGCACAGTCTTACCCCTGGGACAGTACTAGCTTCAGCTTTTCAGAGGCCAACAGCTTTTGGATATGGAGACAATCGGGAGAGGTAGTCATACATATTAACTTCAGAGAACATAGTCTTGACATAGAAGGAGGAAGGTATCTCGGCATCTGTACTTGACAATCACTGGGTAGTTTGGAAAAATTCCACTTCATTCGTCCTTTTTTTTTTTTTTGGATCCTGAAATAAGAGGCTACAGTACAACTCAGGCATATAGAGATTGGTAGGGGAGGCCAGGTATGGGAACAATTCAAGTAGCCTTCCAGAGCAGCTGAACAGACAAAGTTCTTGTTGGGAAAGCAAAATCATCTGAAAACAATCTGAGTTCGGAAGTAATAGGAAAAAAAAAAAAGAATAAAAAATAGTGCTTCTTCTTGATTTAAAATAAAAATAATTTAGTGCTAGGATGGAAAAGTAGTACCTCTAGCTTGGTCTTTGGATTCAGACCTGGATGGGAAGACTGACTGTTGGAACTTGAGAAAAAGCTGTTAGTTTCTGCACCTGTAAAGGGAGAATAATAGTCCTTTTTTTTTCTTAAATTTTTAAAAAAATTTTAATTGTGGGAAAATACGTATAACACAGAATTTGCCATCTTAACCATTTTTAAGTGTATAGTTCAGTGGTGTTAAGAGCATTCATACTGTTGTGCTGCTATCACCACTGTCCATCCCCAGACCTCTTTACGGCTTACAAAACTGAATCTCTATAGCTATTAGACAACAACTCCCATTTCTCTCCCTTTCTCCCATCCCTAGTCAGTATTCTCCTTTCCCTATGGATTCGACTACTCTAGATACCTCATATAAGTGGAATTATACAGTATTTGTCTATGACTGGATGATTTCACTTAGCATGATGTCCTCAAGGTTCATCCTTATTGTAACACGAGTCAGAATGTCCTTCCTTTTTTAAGGCTAAATAATATTCCATTGTACATATATGTCACATTTTGTTTATCCATTTCATCTGTCAATGGACACTTGGGTTGCTTCCTCCTTTTTAAAAAAACTTTTGTTGGGGAATATTGGGGAACAGTGTGTTTCTCCAGGGCCCATCAGCTCCAACTCGTTGTTCTTTCAATCTAGTTGTGGAGGGCGCAGCTCAGCTCCAAGTCCAGTTGCTGTTTTCAATCTTAGTTGCAGGGAGCGCAGCCCACCATCCCATGCGGGAATTGAACTGACAACCGTGTTGTTGAGAGCTCGTACTCTAACCAACTGAGCCATCCAGCCGGCCCTGCTTCTACCTTTTGGCTATTGTGAATAATGCTGCTATGAAAATGGATACACAAATATCTCTTTGAGACCTGAGTATTAGTTTGTTAGAGCTGAGTATGCCACGCTGAGTGGTTTAAACAATAGAAAGTTATTTCCTCACAATTCTGGAAGCTAGAAGTCTGAAGCTAAGGTGTTGGTTTCTTCTGAGGCCTCTCTCCTTGAATTGTAGATGCCTGTCTTCTCCCTGTATCTTCACATGGTCTTTCCTCTGTGTATGAATGTCTCATTTTTTTCTCTTTTAAGGACACCGGTCATGTTTGATTAGGTAGGACCCACCCTAATGACTATATTTTAACTTAATTACCTCTTTCTCCTATCTCTAAAAACAGTCTGAGATACTGGGGGTTAGGACTTAAAGTGTGAAATTTGTGGGGATACCATTCAGCCCATGATAGCCAGCTTTCAGTTATTTGGGGAATATACCCAGAAATCGAATAGTTGGATCATATGGTGATTCTATTTCTAATTTTTTGAGGAAATAATTTAGTTTTGTAGAGTGTTAGGAGATTGCATGTAAAGAACTTAGCCTGGGGTTGGCCCCAGAAAATGTTCATTCTAATTACTTATACAGACTGTAAACTAGTCTGATCCCAGAATTTTCAGGCAAAGAAATTGAGTCCAGAAAAGTTAAGCAACTCTTGTCTCCAGGTTCCTGGTTTGCAGCAGACGCTGAAAAAGAATCTAAATTCTAACAACGTCAGGGCTCCTGGTATCACCATGCACCACTTCTTCCCTGTCATTTATAGACTGTCCTGTTAGTATTTACTCTTAACTATTTGCGGGCTTTCATGGCATTTGATTATGTTCTTCATTTTTTAAATTTCGCTTTTTGAATAGGTAATATGTTTACAGGGTTCAAATTGAAAAATTATACAAAAATTTACTATAAAATGTCTTTGTTCTACTTCTATCTTCCCTGGCTGCCTTCCTCATTGACAACCAATATTCTTAGTTTCTAAGAACACATTACAAAGATTTGACACATGTACGACCAAATCTGTTTATGCAGTCTCCTGTCATTTTTAAATATAAAGTAACAGAGTTTTTTGCATCTTAATTTTTTTCACTTACTGCATTTTGGAGCTATTTCTGTACTGATATACATAACTTCCACATTCTTTTTTCAGCTACATAGAATTTCATTGTTTGAATGCCCTGTACATTTAGCCCATCTCCTGTTGCTGGACAGTTGATATTACAGATAGCACTCTGTCCATACATAATATTGCATGAGTGGGAGATATATCTGTAGGCTATAGTCTTAGTGGTAGAATTGCTAGGACAAAGGGAATGTGCATTTGTAAGACAAATTTTTGTCAAACTACCCTTCATAGGGCTTGTGCCAATTTATACTTACACCATCTTAGGGATTTTAAATAACTAGGAGAAATTACTATACTAGACCGTGCCCTACTTTATTTATATACAGAAGGTGCCAAAAATATATGTATACACATTTTAAGAAAGGAAAAAACTGTATTAAAATTGTAATACTCAATATATAACAAAAGACGAATACAAGTCATGTGTGTACATTTTTTTGGCACCCTGGTATTGATGGCGGTCTATAGGAGGGCTTGTCAGGAGTCAAGGCAAAAATCCATGGACATCTTCCTCAGATCAGGAACAAGACCAGACATTTCAATCTTGCTGCTTCTCTTCAACACTGTACTGCCGGGGCAGTTGGGTAAAAACATGAAATAAAAGTCATCCACATTGGAAAGGAAGAAGTAAAAATATCTCTGTGGCTGACATCATCATCTTATATATAGAAAATCCTAAGGAATCCGCAAAAATACTATTAGAACTAATAAGCAAGTTCAGCTAGGTTGTAGGATACAATTTCAATATACAAAAATCAGTTATATTTTATGCACTAGAAATGAACAATCTGAAAGTGAAATTAAGAAAAAATTTATAATAGCATCAAAAATAAGCAAATATTTGAGAACAAATTTAACAAAATAAGTGCAAATCTTGTACTCTGAAAGTTACATTGTTAATAGAAACTAAGTAAATGGAAATATATGCCATGTTCATGGGTCAGAAGATTTAATGTTGTCAAGATGGGAATACTCTTAAATTGTTCTACAGATTCAACATAATTTTCATCTGAATTCCTGCTAGATTCTTTGCAGAAATTGACAAACTAATCTTAAAATTCATATGATAATTCAAGGGACTCAGAATAGCCAAATCAGCTTTGGTAAAGAAAACAAACTTTGAGGAATCACACTTCCCAATTTCAAAACTTATTACAAACCTACAATAATCAAGACAGTGTGATACTGGGATAAAGATAAACATAGATCAGTGGAATAGAACTGAGAGTACAGAAATGAACCCTCATTACAATTAGTTGATTTTCAACAAAGGTACCGAGACAATTCAATAGGAAAATAGTGTTTTCAGCAAATGGAACTTGGACAACTAGATGCACACACATGCAAAAGAATGAATTTGAACCCCTATCTCACACCATATACATAATTACTTCAAAATGAATCAAAGACCTATAAAAGAGCTAACGCTATAAAGATCCTTAGAAGAAAACATAGGTGTAAATCTTCATGACCTTTAGGCAATTAGCAATGGCGATTTGGCAATTAGGTGATTAGGCAATGGTTTCTTAGATATGAAGACAAACCCACAAAAACCAATGACAAGAGATAAATAGGGTTTCATTAAAATGAAAAACTTGTGTGAGGCAAAAGACACCATCGAGAAAGTAAAAAGACAAACCACAGAATGAGAGAAAATATTTATAAATCATATATCTGACCGTGGACTTGTATGTAGAATACATAAGGAACCTTTACAACTTCAGTTGACGGACATAATAAAAGACAAATAACCCAGTTAAAAATGACCAAGGGATTTGAACAGACGTTTTCCCAAGAGAATATACAAGTGGCCAGTAAACATATGAAATTATGCTCAACATCATTAATGATCAAAGAAATGCAAATCAAAACCACAACGAGACACCACTTCATATCTAGTAGGATGACTATTGTCAAAAAAACCCAGAAAAAGAAGTGTTGGCAAGGATGTGGAGAAACTGGAATCTTCGTATACTGCTGGTAGGAATCTAAAATAGTGTGGCTGCTTTGACAGTTTGAAAGTTTGGCAGTTTCCAAAAATGTTTAGAGTAAACATTAGGTTAGAGTAAGCAATTTTATTCCTAGGTATATATACAAGAGAATTAAACTTATGTTCACATAAAAACTTGTACATGAATGTCCACAGCAGCGTAATTCATAATGGCCCCAAAGTGGAAACCATCTAAATGTCGGTCAACTGATGAATGGATAAATAAAATGTGGTATATCGGTATAATGAAATATTTGGCAATAGAAAGAAATACTGATACATGTTACAACATGGGTGAACCTTGAAACCATTATGCTAAGTGAAAGGAGCCAGCCATGAAAGCCCACGTATTATATGATTCTATTTACATGAAGTGTCAACATAGGCAAATCTATAGAGACAGAATGTAGACTAGTTGTTGCCTAGGACCAGAGGGAAGGATAGTATCAGTGGAAGATGGAGAGTGACTGCTAACGGGTATGATGTTTCTTGTGTGGGTAATAAAAATGCTATAAAATTGATTGTGGTGATGGTTGCACACCTCTGTGAATATGCTAAAAATCATTGAATTGTACAATTTAAATAGGCGAATTATATGTTATATGACATATCTCAATAAAGCTGTAATAATATTGGAAGGTAAAGGTAATATCATGGAACTATGGTAGACCTTGAGGTTTGCAACCCTGGAGATCAAGAATCAAAACTCTTTAGTAGTGAACTTTCTAATATTTCTCAAAAAGCGAAATGCATCACGTGATCTTTGAGACTCATGAATAAGTTCTTGAGCTGGGAACCACTTCCGAGTCATTTATTTCCACGTTTTATGATGCACCACTTTGGAGTGGAGGAGGTTCTTAGAAGAAGTAAGGAAGTTTTAGTTCCCATCTCCTTTGCAGCCTCACAGGGTTGAGCTGCCTGTTGGAATTTTCTCTTATACTTCTCATAGAACGTTAGCGACTTCCTCAGGAGGAAGACTACTTGCTAAAATTTCATTTGAAACTACAGGAACACCTTTGCTGACCTATTCTGGCTGTTTCTAATGTGTCTTGGCTTCATGTTTCCTAGGACCTCATGGGAAATCTGGGCAGAACACAATTATATGGGAAAGCTGACAGCTCATCTCTGTCAATATGAGTGCCTCTCTTAACTTCCCTTCACATTGAATTTTCTCTTGGTTGTCACCCTTTATGCCCTTCTTTCTTCTTGTCTTAAAGAGAGACTCTCCTCTCATTTCTCTGAGTCTAACCTCTGTCCATTGTGCTATCAGTCCCAAGAAGTCCACTAGGACCTTGTCCCATGATTTCTGTTTACTTCTCTGGCCTCTTTGTCCCTTTCTCCCACGTGCTTCTTTTCCTGGCTAGACTGTGGCTGAAATCTCCCATCATTTTTTAGCAAGCAGTAACAAATGTATAAAAAACCCAAACACCAAAAATTTCCTTAGATCCTTCTTTCTTCCTCAATATGGTATATTCTTCATGTTTTTTTCAGTTATCTTTTCCGAAAAGTCTCTATTTTCTTATTTTCACTGATGTGTACTTTTGATGAAGAGACCGAGGTTATGAAGAGGCCTGTGCTAAAATTAAGTCTAGAACATAGCATATCTAGAAAAATTCTGGGTGTGAAAGTGAAATGAGGTTGCAACAGGAGGAGAGCAAAGCTTCTAAACTGTTTTCCCAGGCTTCGTGCTAGATGCCCAACCACCGCAAGCCGACTCACATTCTGGTTAGATGGCCAGATGCAGTGACAGTGTTATTTGGTGTAAAGCCTAGTTTGTTTATTTATTTTTTAGACATTGGAGAATGGAGCAGTTTCCTGGAGAGAAAACACTATTCTCCCTTCACAGAAAATGCCATTAAGATGGTTGTTGAGATGCATTGGGTTTTGTGCATTTATTTTATTTTGAATGTTAAGGTTTCTGGGATATAGCCAGATTTAAGAGTCTCAATGACCTTGAGTGTTTAGTCTAGTCTGGGACTGGTTAATCCTTTAGTAAGAAGGGAGAAGCATCAGGTAGCGATTACCATCAGGATGAGGTGATCAAAGAATCCATTAAGGGACCAGAGCCTCTTTCTTTGATATTGTGAGGGGGCCATCACCACAGACAGCACACGTGTCACTGAGACACACAGCGTTTTGCAAACAGGAGCCACAGTCACTTGACCGTGGACCTCCTGCTAACGTAATTTATGTCAGGTAGGGAATAGGCGTATCAATCTCATTAGAACCCTTTAAGGGCATGGGTGTTTACAAACATACCATGGAGCTCTCTTACAATAGAAAACTTTGTGACGTTATCCGTAAAGCTGGTGTAGCACTCCTCTCAACTACCAGAGCACCATTTAATGAGAAGACTAGTTTATTGACGGAGTATTTTCCGTTTTAGCCTCAGAGGAACTAAAGTCCAGAAATGTTACACTATTTTGGGCAAAGTTCATGGTAATATAGCTTTTGTGATTGAATCTGGATCTCCCGATAGACCTAGCTCATGTCAAATTGGTTCCTGGTAAACAGCTTTCTAACCTGCATTTATTATCTAGAGAAGTCTGAACATGAGAGTAGAAAGCCTGTAAGGGGTTTTAATCCGGGACTTTTTCCTTGGATCCCAGATGCTATATATAGCTCCTGCACAGTTCAGCAATAATCCTTCTACAAGCTAGTGGAAATAGACTTGTGATGAAGAGTAATTACACTTGAAGGACTAAATACAATTATATGGGAAAGCTGACTGCTCATCTCTGTAAAATCTTTATGTATATGGACGAGGCCTTTGAAGTGGAGGAAGAAATATTTACCCCATGCAGTGGCAGTGATCATTACATTAAGAATTTATGTGAAAAGCTGAGCACTGTGCCTTGCATATAATAAATTCTCAATAAATATTAGTTGCTTTCATTATTCTCATGAGAAGCTACTTGTTAATAGGAAAGCAGCTGCCAAAAATAGCAGTGAAGCCGACCTGGCAACTTGCGGCACTCATTTATCCAGCACGTATTTATCGAGTGGCCCTGCATGTAGTACTTAGCTCCTTTAATTCCACCAAGGTCAATATTAGTATTCCCATTTTAAGGATGAGGCTGAGATTAATAACATCCTAAGGTGTCACAGCTAAGGAGTTGCTATGTCTTGGTCCCTTCCTGCTAGGCCGCTTTTTTTTTTTTTTTTTAACAGGGTCATGTTGTTAAGTTGTTTTCCAATTTAATCATATATAACTTTGGTGGATATACTTTGAAATCATCAGCTTGTGTATAGATATGAGCGGGCACTGCCCCCAGTCCTTCGTGCTGCATTCCAACAACAAAAGACTTGTGATAGTTACCATCAATAGAATTCAATTAAAATCTAATAAAAACTTGCAACTTAAAGAAAATCTTACAAAATTAGTATATCCAGGGGTCATTGTATATGTGACCTCCTCTTTTTTCGGTTAGCCACTGAAACTAGTTTGGGGGCACTGTATAGGTAGCTATGTATGAGACATCAGGGAACATATTGAAAGTTATACCTTTCACTCACATTTCTGATCATATAGGTAGGTGGAACATTCTTGTGCAATAGGGAATTTATATACTTATTTCTGTGCTCAGTCTTGGAGATGAACTGATTTACATGTTTCAAGGTGACTGCCTGGAACCTATTAGCTAAGACGTGAGAACTCCATTTCTTTTGAGACCCTGAGACCCTGCCTGAAGCAATGTTCGTTAATCATGGTGATGACGGTTTATTCAGGAGTAAAATCCAAGGGCCTAAGTCTTTCCATAGGACTTTGGAATTTTCCCTTAAGGGTTCCATGAGAACGTGAAATAGTATTGAAATATGAGTAAACGTGCATAAAGAAAACTGTTTTGAAAGTAAGTTGCTTGCTTTTGTAAATGAGTCTTCTCTTTTCAGAAAATCTCACATTTAAATTTTGTGTTTTCTCGAAGCAATTTCTTAGTGTATGGTTTTTAATTGACTGTCATGAGCCGCTAACTGGAAGTATCACCAGTGGGAGATGCACTAGCCAGGAGAGTATGGGGCAGAACAAAAGGCCAAGGCCACTACAGCCTTCCGCCAGGCTGTGGTTTGCAAAACATGACTCTCAAAAACACCCAACCTCCCTGGAGAGAAAGGTGATGCGATGTTGCAGAAACAACCATGGTGCCAAGGATTATACTCAGTTTTTTCAGGCTGGAGGGTTTGCGTTTCAAGATAAAGAATCCTGCCATATTTTTTGATATTGCTTTGACCCTTATTTCTTTATCTTCTGTTTTCTTGTTGGCAGAGGACGTTAGGAATATCAGAATGTGCCACAGGCCTAGGGAAAGGGCTACATTTCTTATGATTTTTTTTCCTCTGAGATGGCATCACATTAGAAAGAACTGGAAGGAGTCCAGCATCTCCTCCTTCTTTGTTCCAGTGAAGGGCATCCACTGAGGACTGCTCCTGACCCATCGGCCAATAACCATTCCTTCTAGTTTGCAGTTAATCTCTCAGTGTTGCTTGTTTTGCCCCTTTATGGTCAGGTTTAAGATTTTCTAGATGTTTCTTGAATTCAGGGATTAGCAAACTCTAAGTTTCAGTCACCTGTGGTAATGCAGGACCACAGGATGCTCCGGAAGGCCAGTGGCAGAAGCAATTAAAAAGGAAATAGAGTGAAAAGGGGGTGGTGAGAGAAAGAAAAGAGAAAGGGAAAAATAAGAAATACATTTGTTAGAGAGTGTGGCAGCTTGGGTATCGCAGTTAATGTTGGATTATTTCAGTTAATGTTGAAAGGGAATTTGGTAAAATTCAGGGTCCATTTCTAATAGCTCAGTGTATTAGTTTCTTACAGCTGCTGAAACAAATACCCACAAACTTGATGGTTTAAAACAACAGAAATTTGTTTTCTCACATTTTTGGAGGCCAGAGGTCTGAAATCAAAGGTGTGTCGCAGGTTAGTCTCCCTCCAGAGGCTCTGGGAAAGAATCCATTCCTTGCCTCTTCCAGCTTCTACAACCTCCCGGCATTCCTTGGCCTTTCTCGGATTGTGACTACATTTCTCCAGTCTCTGCCTCCTTCTTCACGTGGCCTTCTCTATATAGAGTCCAATCTCCCTCTGCCTCTTGGTTATAAGGACACTTGTGATGGCAGTTAGGACCCAACTGGATAATCTCCTCACCTCAAAATCCGTAATTTAATCACATCTGCAAAAATTTTACCATGATAATAGTCACAAGTTCCAAGGATATGGGCATATCTTTGAGAACTGTTATCAGCCTACTTGCTAAAATATGAGTAGCTATGTACTTCTACCAAACTCAATCCAAAACCAGCATAATTTCTTAAAGTGCAAAGCTAGAAATTTCTCTCAAAGTCAGGATCAAGTGACAATGTCTGCAGTGACCATGAATATTTAATAATTTATGGATGTGGCAGCCAATGAACTAATACAAGAGCATTATAGAAGAGGTATACATATTTTAAAGGTGTGTAAAATTAATGGGGAAACAAATGGACAGATTGACAGGTGTTATTGGGACAGCTGTTTGGGGAAGAGGAAAGAATGTTCCTGCCTTATAGAAATGCAGTGACAATAAAGGAATGTAAAAATTATAAATTTTGTAAAATCATAAAGGTGTGCAAATACACTTGCAAGTGTACGAATACACTCATGCATGCATGTGAGAATATGTTATAACACAACTACACAAAAGGGGCAATGTCTTCTCTTAAAAATAAAACAACAATAGTAATAACCTAATATAAAAATGAGCAAATGGCTTGAACAAACAGTTTATAGAAAAATAAGTACAAATTCAGTAGACATAAAAAATACTCAGCTTCATTAAATATTTTAAAATGCAATTAAAAACAGTGTTAGTTACCCTTTATACTTATCAAATTGACTAAGAATAAAAAGTTTATTCAATATCAAGTGTTGTTGAAGGATTATTCACTTACTTATTCAGTTCTTCTTTTATCCATTGAGAGTTTAAGGTAGCTTACTAGGATGCACAAAATTCAGCAATTTAACATAAAGTAAAAGCAAGTGAGACCACCTAAGAAGTAGTTTTGCCAAACAAAGTCAAATTTGAATCTGATCAAGGTCTAACTGACAGGAAATATGTGAATCAGCAACAAGAGATATGATCAGCAGAACCCATTGGGAAAATTTATAGGACAAATGACCAGATTCCGTTAACAAAACAATTGCATGGGTGGGGAGGGGCAGACAACAAGAAATGGGGGGAAAGCTTGTGGGTTAAAAGAGACCTAAGAAACTATCAACCAATCGTAAAACTTGGACCTAATTTTGATCCTGATTCAAACACTATAACTTAAAAATATTTGAGATATTTGAGACAGTTAGAATTTTGAACACTGAGTTCAATTAAGAACTTATTTGTTTACGTGTGATAATGGTATTGTGGGCTTTTTAAAAATAGTCTATTTGTTTTAGAGATATTTGGTAAAATATTTATGAATGAAATGACTTGATGTCTGAGAAAGTGGTTGAGGTATAGATGAAAACTGGCCATGAATCGATATTTGTTGAAGCTGGGGAATGGGTACACAGGAGTTGATTATAACTATTTTGTTTACCTTCTTACATGTTTAGTAAAATGTTACTAAAAGGGTAGGTAAGAGAAACCAGCAAACAAAAAAATACTGACTCAGAAATTAATATGAGTCCCAGTTTAATCCTAAGCTTTTTAGCCGTCACGAAGGAAAGAGACACATAGAGAAACATTCACATCATCCATAGGCAGATATTGATACCGGAGAAGCCCATTCTTGTGTTTGATAACACACATGTTTCCCCTGAGTCTTTGTAAACAGGACATTATGAAAGGCAATGAACAATATCCTACAGAGATGAATTTCAGGGGCCTCTTTTTAAGGTGTACCTCCACATGGGTCAGTGGCGTCATGGTAAGAGTGCAGCTCTGGAAATGTAATGGCTGTGTGCCATGTCAGAGGGATAGTGGATGGGGGAGGGGGGTTGACACAGTGTGAGGGATAGAAATGATAAATGTCTAACTATTACATTGTTTTGCATTGTTTTGTGCGCCTGAAACAACAACAACAAAAAAATGCAGCTTAAGGAGAGAAATTAGATGAAGCTGGGAGAGAGGCAGGATAGACTATAGCACTCTAAGAAGGGATATAGATGAAGAACTTGTCTGTGTATTTTCTTGTAGTCTTTTACCCTTCACGCAGCTGGTTGAATCAAAGTTAGGACCCTGTAGTTTTCTTTGGTTAGAAGGGAGGTAATCACAGTGCAATTAAAATTGTGACCTTGAACAAGAGGGAAAAAAAGAATCCACTTCTCCCAAGAAAAAAATTTAGTGCTCTTACCCACTATTCCTCTTTTTGACTTTTAAAAGAGTTTTCTGTGATTCAGTGGCTAATCTTATTTCATCTATCCCTTTATTTCCCCACCCCCACCATATATTTTGAAGCAAATCCTAGAATCATATTATTTCATTTGGAGACATTTCAGTATCTCTAAAATATGAGTGCTATTTTTAAACCTAACCAAAACTCAACGAGCGTTTTGCAAAGATCAAACACATCACTAAATTTCTTTGCTACCGATTGCCATGTTTTCATTTTAAAGTGGTGTTTTTAACACCCTTATGACTGCATTTCCTTTTGATAAAGACTCATGAATGAGGCAGCACATAAATGAGGAAGGACATGAGCTCAGACCTCGGGGATCCCCCATCTAACCGCTGCCCGCCTCCTATCTTCACCGGGAACTCAGACCACAACTTAGGGGCACCGGCTGTGATTTGCCTGTAGGTTCTTTCTAGATCACACAGTCGGCACCAGATTGCTGACATGACAAAACGAACTTTAGTTCTACCCACGTCTTAAAAAAAAAAAAAAAAAAAAAAAGCTTCAATCACATGGGGCTGTACACAAACCATGGGAGTGCTTTCCTCCTTTGAAAAGGACCATTTCGGAATGTGTTGGCATGTTGGCTGTACTGCTCTGTACACAACGGTGTCTTCTTCTCTGACACATCCAGCAATTCTTTGTCCTTCGCTGTCTTCATTTGCGTCTCATTGTCTCAGGGTTCTTGCCTTGGCTGCCCATTCTCCTCTTTTTGTTCCTCCCACCCCCAATTAATTTTCTACTTACCGTGTTTCTCCGAAAATAGGACCTACCCCAAAAATAAGCTCCAATTAAGATCGTCAGCCAGACGGACGCATTCAGGACGTTAAGACGATGTTCCAGAAGGTGACATGACTGTATTTGAATAGATGTAGATTGTTGTGAGTGAAAAAATAAGGCATCCCCTGAAAAACGCCCAAATGCGTCTTTTGGAGCAAAAATTAACATGAGACCTGGTCTTATTTTCAGGGAAACGTGGTATCTGTTTGTGGCTCCCAGATCTACACCCCCCGCCCCCACCTATCTTAAGCTCCCTTTGCCTGCTTGAAATCTGCCACGTCCATCCCTCCAGAATCTTACCCTTAACACGTCTGAACTGGAATTCCCTAGTTCCCTCTCCCAGCACCACCCCAACTGGCCTGATGTTCCTTTTTCATTTAATGTCATCTACATATGGAAAAGCCAGATTACTACTAATTACTACTACTACTACTTACTATTATTGCCTACTACTACTTATTACTTACTGGTACTGCTGCTACTACTAATTACTGCTACTACTATGCTTATCTTCTATACCATTTTTTAATTAAAAATTTTTTTTCCCTTTTTTTCTATATCTCTTATCCAGATAATTATCAGAGCCTATAGATTTTGCCTCTGCAAAGTTTAAGCAGCTTATTTATTAGGCAGATTGCTGTGGTCTCTGCCTCTTCTTTCTTTTTTTTTTTTTAAAGGAATTTATTATTTTATTTTTTTTTAGATTTTATTGGGGAGGGGGAACAGGACTTTATTGGGGAACAGGGTGTATTTCTAGGTCTTTTTATTGGGGAACAGTGGTGTGTTTTTCCCAGGACTCTCGTCAGCTTCATCCGAGTCAAGTTGTTGTCCTTTCAATCTTAGTTGTGGAGAGAACAACTCAGCTCCAGGTCCAGTCACCGTTGTTAGTTGCAAGGGGTGCAGCCCACCAGCCCTTGTGGGAGTCGAACCGGCAACCTTGTGGTTGACAGCACGTGCTCCAACCTACTGAGCCATCTGGCCACCTGGGATCTCAGCGGCAGCTCATTGACTTCATTCTAGTTGCGGATGGCACAATCGCTGGCCCATGTGGGAATCGAACTGGCAGCCCTGTTGCCCAGAGTCCACGCTCTAACCGACTGAGCCATCCGTCCGCTCCTGCCTCTTTTTTCTTGGGTGTAATGCTTACTCTGTACGTGGGCCAGACATGAAGTATGGCTTTGAAGAGCTTGCATTCTGGTGGAAGAGATGGGTTCAATCAATCAGTGGAGGAAGAGAGATTAAAGATATATTCAGAGAACTGTGACCACACAGATGAGGGGTGTTTATTGCCTGTTTTTTGTGGGAGACTTCCTGAAGAGAACATGCTTGAACTGAGTGTTTAAGTTGACCAGTGGAGACAGGTGATAAGAACATTCCAGGAAAAATATGAACAAAGACCTGGAAGCTTAAAACACCAAGGTGTATGTATATATGTGGGATTGTGTGTGTGTGTGTGTGTGTGTGTGTGTGTGTGTGTATCACAATTTGAAAATGTCCTGCAGATATTAGATAAATCTTGTTATGTTTTTTTTTTGAAACATAGATGATATGGGATGACACTCCTCTACTGAAAAACGTAGATGACTTCTCTTATATCTAAAATTTTAAAATTATTAGTTACAGCCTTTTCAGTCTTTGGATCTAACCTCCTTTTCCAGCCTTCTTTCTGCTACTATCCTCCATTTTGTCCTAAGTAGACAACTCAGAATTCTTTGAATATACCACGATGCCTTCTCACCACCAATGGGAACCCATTCTCATTCTACTTGGAATTTCATGTTGCCTTCCAAAGTCCTGATTGTCAAAATCCTACCCATTCTTTTTTTTAAAAAAACTTTTTATTATGAAAACATTTAAATATATAAAAAGAAGACAAAATAGTACAGTGAACACTCATGTGCTCTCAAAGCCTACCGGTTATCAAAGGACCACCTCAAATACCACTTCCTCTGTCAGATCATTTTTTTCTCTTTTACCTCGCCCGATTTCCTCTCTCCTGCTTTGACCTCCTGTGTACCGATGGTGTAATACTTGTATACCACACATGCTCTCTGATACTACGGGAACTGGTTTTTATTATCCTCTGATTCTTTCAAAGCAGAATTTGTCGCTTAATGAACTTTTTGTACCTTTCAGTGTCTACTTTGATGAGTTATTGACAGTTTTTGCTCAAAGATATAGATGGCCCAGTGAGGTGCTTCATGTGGAATTTCTTACTGGCCTGAAAAAATTGATTGGTGATGCGGGAAGTGATAGGAACATGGTGGAAAGTGATCTTGTCATTATAAAGAGAGAAATAGTGAAAAAAGGAAACATGTTACTTAGACATACACTTGACAGGGGGTTCTTGACCCTGGCTGGGATGTTCAATCACTGTGGAGTTTTTAAAAAAGTGTGTGGTACAGCCACTTTGGAAGACAGTTTGGCTGTTTCTTACAAAACTAATCCTCTTACCATATAATCTAGCAATTGCACTCCTTAGTTATTTGCCCAAAGGAGTTGAAAACTTATGGGCACACAAAAACATGCACACAGATGTTTTTATAACTGCTTTATTCATAATTGCCGAAACTTGGAAGCAAACAAGATGCCCTTTAGTAGGTGAATGGATTAATGACCTCTGGTCCATCCAGACAATGGAATATTATTCAGCGCTAAAAAGAAATGAGCTCTCAAGCTATGAAAAGATACGGAGGAACCTTAGATGCAAAGAAGCCAAATCAGAAAAGGTTACATACTGCATGATTCCAACTATATGACATTTTGGAAAAGGCAAAACTGGGAATAGTAACAGATCAATGGTTGCCAGGGGTGGGGTGGGGAGGGGTATGGAGGGCTAAATAAGGAGAGCAGAGGATTTTTAGGACAGTGAAATACTCTGTATGATACTATAACAATGGATACGATACATTCATATCATAACACATTTGTCCAAACCCGTAGAATGCACAGCGCCAAGAGTGAACCCTATTGTGAACGATAAACTTGGGTGATAATGTTGTGTTGGTGTAGGTTTGTCACTTGTAACAAGTGTACCACTCTGGTGGAGGATGGTAATAGTGGGGGAGGCTGTGCACGTGTGGAGGGAGGGGGTGTGTGGGAAATCTCTGTACTGCCCCTTTGATTTTGCTGTATAAAACTGCTCTATGAAAAAAGGATAAGCCTCTATTACCAAAAAAAAAAAAGCTTCAGATGCCTTACTCCCAGCGATCCTGAGTCTATAGAGCTGAAGTTCTCACAGTCAGTGGGAATCAAGAGAATATGATTCAAGACTGATGAGATGTTTAAAAAATGTAAATTTAACACAAGAGGGGAAGAACAGAAGATGGCATCTGAAGACATAAGCTGTCCAGGCAGGGGGCATTCTGCTTCCTTCATATTTTAAAAATGTAAGCACAAGCATGGAAGGAAGAAAAGAAACTAGTATTTATTGAGCATCTATTATATTCCAGACCCTGCTAGACAGCGTGAATAAGAGGTACAGCTGGGATTTTAAATGAGGTCTGTTGATACTTAAGTTTATACTATTTCTACACCATTCTGTTTTTTATTTTAAAATTTGAAGGCCTCAATACTAATGTTCAGAACAGTCAAGAAAAGAACACTACGTGTTCAGTCAACAGGTATTTGCGATTTGTAAGCCCTGGACAAAATCGCTGTCGCAATGGAGTTTATATGGGGAAGATAGATAACACATAAGTAATACATAAATGCAAGCATAAGGTAATTTGAGACTGTGAGAAAAGATATGAGGAATATAAATGGAAGACGGTCATGGAGATCTATTTTAGACAGAGTGGACGTTTTAAACCAAAATGTTAGCGATTCCTTCAAGTTGCACTGATTTCTATTGTGTGCGAGATGCCAGAATGTGAAAGCTGGCCCGTGTGGACAGTGATCCTTAAGGAGTGTTCAGGAAGGTCTGGAAAGGTTCTGTAGGGTGTGTGATAAGTGTGGTGTATTTGGAAGGTTGAGTTCCTGTCCACAAGAGGGCCAGAGCCCTGTAGGCAGAGGGGACACAAAGGTCAAGGCAACACTCATCTGCCTCCTTGAAGTCAAAACGACTGCATCTTTTCTAATGAGCTTTGCAGCTTTCCTTCTGTAGATTTTATGTAATCCCAAGGAAATTTGGCATAATGATTGGACTCGCAGTGGTGGGTGAGATCCGGTGGTTTGGGGCAATGCAAGCATCTGTGTCCACTTTCACATCGCTGCTGTCGGTCCAGCTTTCTCCCTGCACGCCCTTCCCTCTGTCCTGCTTCATTAATTGCTTTGCATCCGATCATTGCAATTTAATAACATATAATGACACTTCTCTGCCAATTTTAGTGCCAGCTACCTTTGGAACTGAAGCCTAGCTGCCAGTATTAAGGAGAGGGCAGCCAAGGCCTCCAGGTTGCCAGTTATTTGGCTGGAAATCCCATTCACATTGGGAAACGGATTTTTAAAATACATTTGGCACTGGAAGCAATGCCATCCTTTTGTAAAGCTGTGTCAATAATCATAAACCCTCATAACCATGCCCCCCACCCGCTCCCCCTTTCCCCCAAACCCTCAGCCAAGCTGACAAATATTTGGGCGTCATCATAGCCTCATGATGCCACCTTCTGCTGACCCTGTGGGATTCTCTTGCTGTTTGGGTTGGCACTGGAGCACGATCTTCTGTTTTATGTAATAAGGCACATGAGAGAAGCCCTTTGTGCTTTGCCTTACCGAGTGGGTGCTGAGCAAGAGGTCTTGCGTACCCCATCATTTTCGGTATGGGCAAAGCTAGTGCACATTTCTGTGGCCTGGTAAATGTTTTCTAACTATTGGCAAGGTTTTCTTTTTTTTTTTTCCCCAGTGCCATTTTGCTTTAAGCCAGGATCATAGTGACCCAGCTTTGGCTTAAGATGAATTTTGCAAACATACAGAGGGTGCCCCCCAAAAGATATGCATATTTTAAGAAAGGAAAAAACTGTATTAAAATTGTAATACTCACTATATACTAGATAACAAAAGAGGAATACTAGTCATGTGTATACATTTTTTTGGCACTCGTGTGTGTGTGTGTGTGTGTGTGTGTGTGTGTGTGTGTAGTGGGGGGGCTACAGTATTCTCAGAGAAAACAGGCATGGGTGTGACACAGGCTGATGTAATGCAGTGCTGCATGTGCTCTATCCGCCAAGCAGGCTAACCCTTTGCAGATTGTACCAAATAGAGGATAAAGCTTACGGAACTCTCTCCAGAAGTATGCAGAATTCTCTCTTGGAGAAGGCTTGTTACTGGCATGTAACGTAAGCTAGAGCCTCTTTTCGGATATATTTTTCATTTTTTCTTTAGCATATCCAGGGAAAAGGCCGTTCACCATCATTGGCCACTTAGCGTTATTATTCATGTTGCTCCGTCTCATTAATTTTTTTATATCAACAGTATTAAATGTTAACGTCAGGGGTTGGCAGCCTTGCTAGGGGAACAGATTGCTTCGAAATCAACACAGCTGGAAACTGACCACGTATTGTTTTTCTTTCTTTTTAGAAATGAAAGAGGCATTTTTGTAGAAAGGCTGGAGAAGGCTGTGCTGTGCAGAGTTACTTTGCAGATTTAGTCCTCCAAGTCTGGTTAATGATTAATGTCACACCTTGGTGTCCAAACGGACCCATTTCTCCCTTCCTGAAGTTGCAGTTCCCCGGGAACAATACACTCCCGAGGTTTGCCGCGATCCTCTCTTGAGGGAGGGGGTGGAGTCTGTTCAGTGCTGTTTCTCTCTGCTGAAGTGTGGTCTTCAGAGCTAAGGAAAGAATGCCTTCGGTGGGGGTTTCTCTGCTAGCCCTCCCTGCCACCCTGCAAAACTCATCGCAGTCATTCCTGATGGCTTCCCACTGGGCTGCCCTTCCAGTGGTGGGCACGTAAGTGAATTACGGTGTGTTGGTGTGCGCGTTTGAGATGTTTGTTTTATTTGATCCACTGTTAAAAATGAAGGCAGGGTATTTTCTAACGGTGTAATTCAACTAGGCAGCTAGGTTCTGTGTGTCCTGGAACTGTCATTCTTATTGTTGTCAGAAGAGAACCAGAGGCCCTCTTTTCTCACATCTGGAAGACTTGGTTGTTATTTTGGTCATTTATTCCATGAGTCTCTGCCCCAAAAGGTTTTCCTCTTTCTCTCAAACGCTATTTCTTTGTATAGGCATGTTGATTGATTTGCTGAGTTATAGTGTAATAACCGATTGCCATTAATGAATTGCTCATAATTCATTGCTTTGGTGGAATGATCCTTTGTTATGTTAAAGTTTCTCAGAGGAGGTTTTCTCCATAAATAGCTGTTTCTCTTGAATCTATTGTGTAAGAGCTGAGTTAGAAATGAAGAGAACTGTAAGAATTGAAGAGTAACTTCTGCCCTGGGCGTGCTGAAATGGCAGCTGGGAAGCTTTGTTCACAGGTAAAATAGATTTTACTTTTGTTTAGTTTTATCTTTAGAATATCAAGGGAATTATAAGGTTGTATGTGTTGGGATTACCTGAATTAACCTGTCACCTGTACTGTCATATGTACGTAGTTATCTGGACAAGTTGAATTTGTTCTTCATTTCTTACTAGAGTATCTCACTTAAAATAGCATTTCCATTTATTTAACCGAGGCCCATGAATGGGAATTGTGGTACTTATGCCATATATCTAGTATTTGGATTCTCACAATCAGATCCCTGGTACATAGTATTATTGTTCCTGGTACATAGTGCAGGTCTGTACATTGTCAGTAACTGACTAACTTAGTGTAATGTGCTAAATGGCCACTGGAGCCCCAGAAATAGGAAAGTAAATGATGAGTTTTTAATCTTATAAAATGTATAGATAAGCCAAAAGGAGGAGAGAATTGAGAAAAGCTGTTATAATGAAGCTGGTCCTGAAAGGCTTTCTCTATGTTGATGACTGCCAAGCATATTTTTTCCTGGCTTTATACAACTTGGCCACATTGATCTAGATTTTGGATTTTCGAATGCAAGGGGGAAAACAAGACTCACTTATACATTATATTGCACTTTGATAATATGGCCAATTCTGTTATGAATTTATTAAGTGACACATCTTTTAATGCAACTATACAGATTCTTTCTCTAAATGATTATAGTTAATAGCTACTGAAAACACCTCAGTACTCTTTCATGTTATCTCATTTGATTCTCCTATCAGTCCAATAGGTAGGCATTGATGTTGCTTCCTCATTTTACAATTGAGGATATTGAGAGTCAGAGGAAAAGTGACTCTGAGATCCGTCGGTGAGGGGAGGAACCTAATGTAACCTGTTTTTATTTAAAAAAAACAAACCCTCAAAATCCCGTACTCCCTCTACCTCTCTCTCTAGCCATCTCCAAACTTCTTCCATTGTGGAATAGTGGTAAGAACACAAACCTGGGGGTTCGGAGACTTGGATTCTGATTTGGGCTGGGTTATGGTGAGCAGTCACTGAAGCCTTTGGATATCGTTTCCAGCAAGAAATCAAATGATAGTTGATTTCTTGAGTTCCTTTGTGGCTTCAGAATCTTTACTCCGGGTCTTGTCCAGGGCTGGTGTCAGCTCTGCAGTGCTCACCTCTGGGATAGAGAAGAGGTGAGAAAGAAAGTAGAACCGTGGGCGTTACATGCAGCTCTGCTTTGGTGTGAAGAGGCACAAGATCTCCTTAGCTGAAGAAAATCCTGGGCCCTTACACGGCTGTTTTCTCTGATCTGCTTCCTGAGCTGGCATTTCTCAGTCTGTTCTTTTTGACTCATCAACAAAAGCATTTGAGCCAAGCACTCTTGTGGTTTCAGCCCAGGAATGAACACATCGGTTATGTCCCCATCTGGCTCCCTAAGAAGCGATAACCTCCTTGCATGAGCCCATCTGTTATCTTAGTCCTTTTTGGAACAGGGCAAATGTAAATAAATATCACTCTATTCCTCTCTTAGGTATTTCAGCTTCTGGCAGGGGGTTGAGAATGGGCAGGGCAGACAGTGGGAAAGTATATTTTATTTTACTCCATGGTTAACTCTATCGGTTGCTCACAGATCACTTTAGAAAATTGTGGGATCCTGGGATAAGGGTGACTGACTACAGTTGACTGACATTAAAAAAAAAAGTATAACCAACACCATCTGCCATCACCATCGTCACGTATAAAGAAAGAGCAAAGAAGGTGAAATGACAAACTCTCATCAGGGAAGAAGGGTAGGTCTTCCTAGGTAAAGGGAGTCGGCATTCTTACACTGACATTTTCACCGTGGACTGGTCAACAACCTGACCTGGGACCTCAGTTTGCATTTGGGAAGCTCTGCTCAGCCTGGTGCATGGGTGCTGATCAGAGACTTCCTGGGTAGGAAGTTCTGAACGGGGAGATGTGCGCTACGTTCCCAGGTCAGCCCTGGTCTCCTGCTGCAGACTCTGCCCCTGCGCTCGTGCTGTGCTTTTAAACCTTAACTTTATCCTTACGTCTTTCCCCATAGGCAAGAAGCGAAACCCTGGCCTGAAAATCCCAAAGGAAGCCTTTGAACAACCTCAGACCAGTTCCACGTAAGTTGGCGAGACCATTATCTTAATCCAAACACCAGCACTTGGCAGACTTTTGGGGCATGGGGGTTTGTTTTTGACTGGTGAGAGATACCTTGACTATGGAAACGGTTGTTAGAAGGAAGAGCCCTTTAAGGGAAGCCGTGGGCTCACCGTTCTGAGACCTGAAGTAAACACACTCGGTCAGTCAGTCTGGGTTGAATGGGTAGCTTTGAACTCAGTGTGTCACATTACTGGTTGGCTGAAAATTGAGTGTCCCAAATGCATTTGGCAGAAGGAGCCCTATGTAAGTCCAGAAAGGTCCCTGGATGTGGACTTTTTGCCTTGTTTCCCTGAAAATAAGAGCTAGCCAGACAATCAGCTCTAATGCGTCTTTTGGAGCAAAAATTAATGTAAGACCCAGTCTTATTTTACTGTAAGACCGGGTCTTATATAATGTAATATAAAACTGGGTCTTCCATTAATTTTGGCTCCAAAAGACGCACTAGAGCTGATTGTCCGGCTAGGTCTTATTTTCGGGGAAATAGGGTAGATTTGAGCAAACAAGTGAATCGTTGTGAGAGCAACTACTATAAAAGTTGAGTTGAGATGGAAAATGGTATTTGGTGAGCACTCAGCATCCTGACACCTAAATCCTATCCCATATAAACAGGAGGCAAAATGAGGTAAAGGAACACTTCTTTATGAGCTGAGGCTTTGGCCCAAATCCCCAAGTAAGCTAAAGTCCTAAGGAACCAGGACACACACTCCCTGAGGCTCCCTCTTGTTTCTTTGTCTCTCTGTGGGGCGGGGAGGGGGAGAGTCCCTCGTCTCCAGCTGGAGGTGTCTCCACCTCTCAAAGTGTGTGTATGGGAAGCATGGAAGTTACAAGGGAAAAAATCACAGCAGCGGTACCAGAGAAGCAGAGCAAATAAAAGGTGCCATCCCAATGGAAGCCTGAGTTTTAAGGCTTTTGTTCCTCTCTACAAATTGCCTCTCCTTTTAAAAGTTTTTGACCTTAACTGTCATCCATCCTATCAGAAAAGTGCACGCCCTGGTGTTGGAATGTGCTAATAAAAATGATTGTGTCACATTTCGTACATCCTACACAAACTTTCCACTGAAGAACCCACCTCTAAGGACAAAGCAGAGTGGAAGGCTATTATTCTTCAGGGTTCTGGACTGTAGCTCAAGGCCCAAACTCAAGTCAGACTGTTCCTTTTGTGGAGATCTGCCGTTCTCTCTGTATCTACCACCAAGATTGAGGGTTTTTTTGTTTTGTTTGTTTTTTATTTTTGCTTTTTTGGTCCTGTGGTTATTTTTTTTCCCCTGCGAACCTGTGGACTCTGTAATTAATAACTTTTCCTCTCCAAGTGATTTCTCAAGAGTGTAGAGTCCAATATGTGGCTTCTCTATACTACCTGTGTAGGACTTTATGGGGTACACTTGAAAAATATTTTATTTTGAGGTAATTGTAGAGTCATAAAAGGTTGCAAAGATATGTACGCAGGAGTCCCATGAACGCTTCCCCTAGCTATGCCCTTCCCCTCAGTGTTAACACAACACAACTATAGGACAATACCCAAACCAAAAAAGGGGCATTGGTTCAAATCATAGAGCTTATTCAGATTTTACCAGCAATACAAACACTCGTATGTGTGCGCACGCACACAGTTTTTCACGTGGTAGCCTTACAAAAACCACTGCCCTAACCAGGATATTCAACTGTATCGACACTATAAGACTCTTTCCTGTTATTCCTTTATAGCCACACACACTCTAACCCCTGTCCCTAATCCCTGGCAACCACTACTTGTTCTCCATCTCCATTTTGTTAACTCATGATTGTTATATAAATGGAATCATGTGTCTTTTTTGAGATTGGCTTTTCTTCATTCAGTGTAATTTCCTTGAGGTTCATTCAAGTTGTCGGTGTATCAATAGTTCGTCCCTTGTTATTGCTCAGTACCATCCTATGCTATGGATATGCCACAGTTTATTCAACCCTTTCACCTTTGAAGGAGACATGAATATTTTAGAGTTTGGAGCTTTATGAATAAAGCTGCTAGGAACATTCACGTGCAAATGTCTGAATAAAAATATGTTTTATTTCCCTGGGATCTATGTCCGGGAGTGTAATTGTTAGGTCATATGGTAAGTCCATTTTTAGTTTTGAAAGAACTGCCAGAATAGATTCCAGAGTGATTTGATCATTTTACATTCTGACCAACGATGTATGAATGGTCCACCTTCTCAGCAACTCTGCCAACCTTATCATTGTTTTCATTTTAGCCATTCTGATAGAAGTGTAGTGATATAGCACTATAGTTTTAATTTGCATTTCTGTAATAGCTAATGATGTTGAATATTTTCAGGTTTTTCTTTTCTATCCATTTATCTTTTCCTGGTGAAATGTTTGTGCACATCTTTGCCTATTTTATAATTAGATTGTTTTTTAATGTTGAGTTTTGTGAGTTCTTTATCCATTCTAGACACAAGGAGGTGGCAGATATGTGATTTAAAAACATTTTCTCCCAGTCTGTAATTGGTCTTTTCATCCTTTTAGTTTGATGAAGTCCAATCTATCAATTTTTCCTCTTACAGATCATGCTTTGGGTGGCAAGTTTTAAACCCTTTGCCTTGTCCCAGGTTCTACAGATTTTTTCCTGTGTTCTTTACTAGAATTTTTATTGTTTTACATTTTAGATTTACGTCCATGATGCATTTTGAGTTTAATTTTTGTACAAGGTGTCAGGTTTAGATTGAGCTTTATTTTTTTTTGCCAATGGACTTTTTATTCCTCCAGCACCATCTGTTGAAAAGGCTAGCCCTCCTTCATTTAATTGCTTTTGCGCCTTTGTCAAATATTAGTTGAGCATATTGTTTGGATCTATTTCTGGGTTCTCTGTTCTATTATATGGATGTGTGTATCTGTTCCTCTGCCAAAATCACACTGTCTTGATTACTGCAGCTATATAGTAAGCCTGTACCCTGGGAAAAGTGATTCCTCCCACTTTGTCTTGTTTTTCAAAATTATTTTGGCTATTCTAGGACTTTTCTTTTTTCATATTATTTTAGAATAAGCTTATCTATATCTTCAAGTAAACTTGCTGAGATTTTGATAGGAATTGCATTTAACACATAGGTCAATTTAGGGAAAATCGACATCTTTTACTATATTGAGTCTTCCAATCCACAAACATGGTAGATTTCTCCAAGTATTTAGATTTTGTGATTTTTTAAATCACTATTTTATAGTTTTTATCATGCAGATTGTCTGCATTAGGTGTTATTAAGATTTATACTTAAGTATTTCATTTTGGGGGAGCAATTATAAATGGTATTCCATTTTTTATTTTCATTTCCACTTGTTCATTGTCAGTATATAGAAATGCAGTTGATTTTCTTTGTTGATCTTGTGTCCTGTGACCTTACTAAACTCACTTATTAGTTCCATTTTTTTGTAGATTTCTTTGAGTTTTATATGTAGATAGCCATACATTCTGCAAATAGAGATCACTTTATTTCTTCCTTTCCAAACTGTACTTAAAATTTTTTTTTTTTTTTATTGGGGAATATTGGGGAACAGTGTATTTTTCCAGGACCCATCAGCTCCAAGTCAAGTCATTGTTTTCAATTTAATTGTGGAGGGTGCAGTTCACTGGCCAATGTGGGAATCGAACTGGTGACCTTGGTGTTATGAGCACTGCACTCTAACCAACTGAGCCAACTGGCCACCCCTAAACAGTACTTTTGAAAATTTTGTTTTCTTACCTTATTTCAGTGCCAAGCATGTTAAATAAGATTAATGAGAGCAGGCGACCTTCCTTTGTTCTACATCTAAGAAAGCATTTAATCTGTCACTATTAAGCATGATGTTAGGTTTTTGTAGATGCTTGTTTATGAGGTGGAAGAAGTTCCTCTCTGGTTGTAGTGCACTGAGAGTTTTTGTCATGAGTGTGTGTTGAATACTCTTTTGTGCATCAGTTGATACGACCATAGATTTTTCTTCTTTGTCCTATTGATATGGAGTACACTGATTGATTTTTAAAATATCGAACTAGCCTTGCACACCAAAAATAAATCTCACTGGGTTATGGTGTATTACCTTTTTACATATTGTTGATTTGATCTGCTAAAACTTTGTTGAAGATTTTTTTCTTTTTTGGTGTGTGCTGTTATTTTCTCGTTTTGGTATTCAGGTAATACTTGCCTCAAAATGAGTTTTTAAGAACTCCTTGTTCAAGTTTCTGACAGACACTGTAAGGTTGTAATTCCTTAAAAAATTTTTTTTGAGGTATAATTGACATATAACATTATCTAAGTTTCAGATGTGCAACATAAATTATTCAATGTATGCAATTCTTTTTATTTTTTTTAATGTTTGCTAAAATTTTCCAGTGAAACAAAATGGGCCTGGGTATTTCTTTTTCTGGAGCTTTTTAACTACAAATTCAATTTCCTTAATAGTTATAGGACTAGTCAGCTGATCTGTTTCATCTTGGATAAGTTTTGGTAGTTTGTGGTTTTTAAGGAATTGGTCCATTTCTTCTAAGTTGTTGAATTTATGAGAGTAAAGTTGTTCATAGTATTTCCTAAATATCTCTTTAATGGCTGCAGGATACGTTGTGACATAACCTGTTTTTTTCCTGATATTGGTAATTTGTGTCTTCTCTTTTCCTAGAGGTTTATTAATTTTATTGAGTTCTTTTTCTTTTAAGAACCAACTTTGTTTTTCTTTATTTTCTTGTTTTCAATTTTGTCGATTTCTGCTCTTATCTTTATTTTTTCCTTTGGGATATGTTTTTATATCAACCTCCCAACTGTTTATATTTCCTTTAAAAATGTTTATTGTTCACCTTCTTCTAATTTGTATTAATTTTCTGTATTTTATGAATTTTTGAAAACCACCATAAATCCTTCCTTGAAATAAAGAAATGAATAAAAACCCATGCAAGGATCAAAGTAGTTTCTATGTTGTCTTTCCCTCGTGTGGTGGAATATACTTTGAATGTACTTTCCTGTTTCACTGTGAAAAGCCAAGAGCATCACTTCATTATTGTAGACCGTATCTCTTTAGCCATATTATTATTGTTGTTATTTTAATGCTGAACTAAAATTTGTGCTCCTAAGGAAGTAGTTTCCACATTTTGAGTTTTTCTTGGCAATTCTTTGAGGTTGGCTTGGTGACTCTTAGCATTTGTACCCTGCCTCTTTCTGCCATATGACACAAAAATAAATAACCTGGGACAGAGCTCCATTCTCTTCAGTTTCATGTGTGTGGACACTCTGCTTGAGCTTTCCTTCTGAGTAACTGATGCGAGGGTGTCTTTGACTCAGGTTTCTGAGGTGTCCCTTCACTTGATTGGCAGTAACTAATTCTTAATTAATTCAGTGCTAATCAGTATTATTTCATTTAACCCTTGCAAGAAACTCAGGAGGCGGTTACTATTATTCTCACTTTAGAAGTGAGAAAACAGACCTGCACAAGGGTCAGGTGTCTTGCTCAAAGCACTCGAACGTAGTCTTGTGGGTAAGAGTTCAGACTCTGGTGCTGGAATGCCTAGGTTTGTCTTTGGGATCTAAACGTCACGATTTGAATGAAAACCTTAGGCAAGTTACCTAACCCTACTAAGCCTTAGTTTCCCCTTCCGAAAAACAGGAACAAGCAATGATGTTGCTATGAGGATTTGATGTCATAATGCGTATTAAGTGTCCTAGAGCCTGTTCCACTGTAATTTCTCAATGAAGATAGCTCCAAGTGTTGTTGTTATTACTCCCCTTTAATTATTATTATTAAGTGCAGGAACTGGCATACAGATTCAGGGCTCTGACTCTCAAGTATATGTTCATAGACACATATTAGGCTGGTAGAGACTGTGGACAAACAGTACATAACTGAAATGAGAGGCAGGATCTTTCACTTCTGCAGTTGAGACGACTTCGTGGTGTGTCTCTGGGTTCTAATGTTACCATCTCTTTGAATGACCTTAAATTATTTTATCTGTGTCAATGTCCGTTCTTCACATTAAAATAGAAATAATAATACCTCTAAGAGTTGTGAAAATTAAAGAAGATATTTTATGTAAAGGGTCTAGCCTAGTCTCTGGCCTAAGGAGATACTGAATAAATATTGTTGTATAGAAGAAGAAGAATTGTAATAATGACCATTGAACAGATTATTCGTGCTGCATTATCAAAAATTATTATAATAAACCAAAGCTAGTTGTTCCTATAAAATAGTAACATGAGATGACCTTTGGAATACCTTTAGTCTTCCAGGCAAGGAATTTGTAATAAACTTCTTTCCCCAGCGGAGTAAAATATTGAAGAAGTGACAGAGAACATCCACCCACAGTATAAACCGCCTACAGAGACTCGGTGCCACAGGCAAACTAATGTGCCCAGCCTTGGACAGAACAGTGTCAACTAATCCAGTACGAGCTGTCAGTCTTGGCCCCATCATTTGATGCCTTTGGCAGAAAGTGATGAACCCACAGGCCCGAGGCTTGGGTGGATTGATCATTTTCATTAGAGGAGGCCTGGGTGCTGAGAGCAAGTTCCTTGGATTCAATCAGATTTGGACTGGAATCATGGCCTCACCACTTGCCAGCAAAGTTCATTAAACTCATCTGGGTTTAATGGGAATAATGGTACTCATAGGGGGTGTGTGTGTGTGTGTCTGTGTGTGAGTGAGTGTGTGAGTGTGTGTGTGAGTGTGTGTGTATGTGTGTGAGTGTGTGGGTGTGTGAATGTGTGTGTGTGTGGGTGTGTGAGTGTGTGTGTGAGTGTGTGAGTGTGTGTGTGTGTGAGTGTGGGTGTGAGTGTGGGTGTTTGAGTGTGTGGGTGTGTGAGTGTGTGTGTGAGAGTGTGTGTGTGTGTGTGTGTGTGTGTATTAAATAACTAATGAGATGCAGGCAAAGCACTTAACCCAATTTTCAGCATGTATCCTTCCCTCCGTAGGTCAAGACTGAGAGTCAGGTGATGGGAGTTTTATTTTCAGCTCTGTTGATGACTGTACGATTTCAGAAAATTACTGAGGTTTTTCTGGGTTTCATTTTTCTCAGCCTAGAAAATGGCACGGAGCCCTCCCATGCGGTTATGACGTAGGGGTATAATGCAAAGTGAGTATAAAGCTGGAGTCAGCAAACTTTTTTTGCAAAGGCCAGGTAGTAGATATGTGTGTGTTAGGCTACCTGGGCCACAGTGGCTTCCGCCAGATATTTTTTGTTGTTTGGGTTTATAACCCTTTATACTTGTAAAAATCATTCTTAGCTGGGCCACAGGCTGTGCTTTGCAGAGCCCTGGTAGACTTTCAAAGCTGGAAGAGGTCTTACCCAGTGCCCTCACTGGATGGCAAGAAAGCGAAGCTAGCCCTAGATAACTAGTAATCGTTCTGCTGCTTCTGTTGTTTTAAAAGGAAAGGTGCTGAACAATTGCAAACGATTTTTTTATTGTTTATATTAGTCTCATGTGTCAAGTAATATTTGTCTTCATTTCAGTTGCACTGCAAATCGTACAAATTGTGACAACTAGAGAAAAATAGCTTTGGAAATTTTAAGAATGAGAAAGCAGATTTTTACTAATTTAATTCCTCTGTAAAGTGTTGCTGAAGAAAAATTCCCTACTCAGAATCACAAGATATGTAAAAACATCACTGCCGTGTGTGTGTGTGTGTGTGTGTGTGTGTGCGCGCTCTCTTGAGATTCCCTCCTTTCCAGTTTGTGGTTTTAAATTCGTATAGAAAAACTCATTTTAGTCATTCTGTGCATTTCAAAGAGATTTCAAGGCGAGGGGATGCTTGCCATTCAAACCTTAGATTCACGTTTATATCTGTGTCTGTATGTCTCCTTTTCCCTTATTGTCTTATTGATGTAGTTAGTTTCAGCAGAAGGGGTAGAATTATAATACATTAGGGTTGGGGAAAGTTGTAATTGGCAGAAGATTCTTTTCTTTCTTCTTTTCATCTTCCCTTCCATTTCCCCTGTGTTTTTTCAGAGACAGTCCTGGCATGGAATGAATGTCCCTTAGTTGCTCTATTTGTTTGATCCTATTAACAGTATGTTTCTTGGCATTTACTACTTTTGTTGTGATGCTTTTGATGCATTTATTTCAAGAAAATGCTTTTCGAGGCTCCTGGTTAGATGTACAGCCAAAGCCAAACATTTTTCTCTTCAGCAGCTTGACATCAATCCAGGCGGTATCGACGTAGTAGAAATAAACGCACGTGAGGTGACTACGTGCTCTCTCTGAAGACACAAAATCAGCAAACCTCTGGCTGCTGAGATGACCCCTGGATAGTGTGTACACAATGTAGAGAAGAAATATCACAACTGAATTAGACAGCCTGGTAGAACAGAAAGTATTCTGACCTCAATATCAGGGCACCTGAGTCCGTTGTCACCTTGGGCAAGTCATTTCACTTCTCTGGACCTTTTTTCCTTCTCTAAAGGCAGGGACTTAGATAGATTTGGGATTCTTACGGTCTATCAATTTTGTGAGTTAACTCTATGCCAATTATTGTTTCTTTAAAAATTGTGGGAAAAGTACTGGGATAATTGGGCACATTAGTGTTCTTGGATGAAAGAAAAAGTTTGAGGCTCACTAGAATTGTATAATTATCTATGTAACTCTATATACATGGCTCACATTTATTGGGTGTTTACTGTATGCCAGGCAGTCTGTTAAGCATTTTCCTCGCAATATCTCATTTAATACTCACTCCTACTCCCTCAGGTAGGTATGCTAATACCCTCATGCTAAAGAGGTGATGGAAGCTTAGAGAGATTAAGTAATATGCACCCAAATGTGTTTTATTCCAAATACCATACTGTTAACACTTTCATGCTGTTTTATTTCATTTATGAACTTCCACCTTATTTCTAAGGAAAAACCTCTATAGTCACATATGATTTTGGAAAGACATTATTTGACTCAAATCTCATGTTTTTTTTCTTTCTCCCTTTTTTGTCTCTTAGGCCGCCTCGAGATTTAGACTCTAAAGCTTGCATTTCTATTGGCAATCAGGTGAGAAAAGTCTGCCCGCCAGTTAATATCGTGACCATTTTATATGTATGCTTTCTGAGTGTGTGTTGAAAAATTTATTTTATGCTGTCGGGATGGATCACAAAGTTTGAATTTAAGGAGAACTGCTGTATGGAGCGCTTGGTATTTTTTAATGTCAAATTGAAATCAAGCTGTTGTGGTACTGAAGGAAGATATTTGAGGAGAGTAGATGATTCTCTGGGGTGGGGGGTGTAGTTCTCAATGTGCAAGCATAGATCTAGTTGCCATCAGTCAGCAAATGGATTACACATGTATTGAAGGAGGCATGGCTGAAGAACCGATTAAACTGAGCAATTTGGAAGCTGAGTTAGCGCTGGCATTCTGTATTGTCTGTGACAAATAGGTGGCATGCTGTGGGAGTCTAAACATCTCCCTACCCTTTTGGCTTTCAGTGGCTGCTGGGAAAAGCTTCTAGGCCAGTAGCTTCTGGACCAGGAATAATCCTTAAAACTGGGAGAAACCAGAGAGAGAACAATGTAGTTTACATCAAATTCATTTTTTTTCTTTCCTATTGTGTTGTTTTTCTCTCTTGAAGAACTTTGAGGTGAAGGCAGATGACCTGGAGCCTATCATGGAACTGGGACGAGGTGCATATGGGGTCGTGGAGAAGATGCGACACGTACCCAGTGAGCAGATCATGGCGGTGAAGGTACAGTTGATGTTCCCCCAGAGGTTTTCTGTCTGTGGTGTGTTTGTCCACCTCAGTTGCAAATCAGCTCTTTCCATAGAAGCAAAACCATCTTCAATGGGGTTAAACAGAAGAGATTATTTGTAGAGAACAGTATTTCCCTCCAAATGTGTGGAAAAATCCTTCCTTAACATCATCTAATACCAGGTCCAAATTAAAATTACTTTGATTGTCTCGAAGTTTGCTTTTTTTTTTTTTCCTTGTTGGTAGTTCAAATTCGAATCCAAACCAAAGTTCACTTACTGCATTTTGTTGTTATGTCTCAAACGTCTCTTTTATTCTATATCCTATTTCTTTTAAAGACTAGTCCCTGAAAATCAGGAAACCAGAACTGAGGGAGAAAATTGTCTCCATTCGTGGAAAACAGGAGGGTAAAACACATCTTGAGTGAATTTGCATAGCTTCTACACTTACAAAAAGAAATGTATAATCATTGTGTATTTCTTGAGTAGATGCTAGAAATCCCTTGGAGAATTGCCATCTCTAGATGAATTACTAGACTTGGGCCACTGTTAGGAATGTGGATGGTCAGATGACTTGGATCCCTTTGGTTTTGGACAATGGCGATATCTTTCCCTTAGCTTGTAGATGTTTCACTTTGTTCTGCTGCAGACTCTGCAAAAATGTGAAAGCCCAGCAATACATCGTTCCTGTGATTTAATGAAATAATTGTATTTCTGTAAGGCTACAGGTTTCGCTTCTCTCACAAGTACTAGGATGGGAATGAAGGATTTCTACATTTCTGCTTGATTTCTTTCTGTTTCCCACAGCTGTATCCATTCTCCTACAGTTGCTGTTTAGTCGAAATATTTTTATTTGTTCCCAAAGGGGGGCTTTTGGCTTTTTTTGTAAGACCCCCAATTCTGCTGCAAAGTAAATAATACTGCGGCCTCTTTGCACTAAAAGACATAATACAGTAAACCAGCTTGTTTTTACAACGTGGAAATAAAAGCATTCCCAAACATTTGCACACTTTCCAAAATACATTATCAGTTTACTTCTTATCGAGGATTAGTCAGGAAATCAACTGAGTAACAGTCATCCTATTTTTCTTTTGTTACAAATAACTAATCACGTAGGGTGGATGTTCGAAAGGATGTTTGCTAGAAATTGTGCTGTAAATTTTTGTGCTGTTTTGAGATGGGACTCTTAACTCTTTCGCTGCATTGATTTCAAGTTTTTTCCCCCAAAATGTGTCAGAAATCCACAAAAAATAAAAGTTAATATTTTGACTATTTTATGCATTTAATAATAACAATTTGAGCTGCTTTGTATATAAATGATATTATTTTTATGTATAAAAATTTTGGCTATATTCATTCAGATATAAACGTTGCGGCAAAAGGGTTAAAGTCCCTGCCTTATTAACTGACATCCTCAGAGCAGTAACCATACATTTTTCCATGCATTCCCATCCAGCGAATCCGGGCCACCGTAAATAGCCAGGAGCAGAAAAGGCTACTTATGGATTTGGATATTTCCATGAGGACAGTGGACTGCCCTTTTACTGTCACCTTTTATGGTGCACTCTTCCGGGAGGTAGGTGATTCTTCAATTCGAAGTCCGAGGAGAACGATAACTTAAAAAGAAGTTTCTCGGATAACATAAATACCATGCACAGTTAAGGTGCTCTTTCTTGTTTGGCATGTCTCCTATAGAGAGCTTTATGCTCATGCATTGATAACATAAAATGCTGGTGCAAAGTTGGCTGGATATTAGGGTATTTTCAAATGTGGTAAACTCTATTAAAGACACTGAGGTTCCCTGCCTTCCTCCTTTCTGTTTTGGTCTGTCTCTTTTGGCAGCACTCTTTTGTTTATATCGATTGATTGTAGACTGATTTGGATAGATTCCTTAAAATTTGAAATATTCTAGCCTTTTGGCTACTTGATGAGCTTTATGTAGGCTGCGTGTGTACCATATAGACTTAGGTTTATCTCTTTGCTCTACCTTTGCTTTTCAATTTACTGTGACAAGGATTATGATGCTTCACCTCACTTCTAAAACCAGCCTTTTGATTAACCATGGCCAGTGCTTCGTGTGGGAGGTCAGACTTGGGGTAGGCATCTAGGCTTAACTCCTAGAGGGCAGTCACAGTAAATGCTTGGATGTCTGGGATTCTGTCACTTGTCTCTATTAGTATTTAGATGCTAGTTTTCATTCCTTAATGTAAGTAGGTGATCACATGCCAGGTCTGCTTGGCTGTCTGCCAGTTTGCTCTTTGGAGATAATCTTCCCGGTTTATAAATTCCTTTGAGATCTTTTTAAAAAAAATTTTATTGCGGAATATTGGGGAACAGTGTGCTTCTCCAGAGCCCATCAGCTCCAGGTCGTTGTCCTTCAATCTAGTTGTGGAGGGCACAGCTCAGCTCCAAATCTGGTTGCCGTTGTTCAATCTTAGTTGCAGGGGATGCAGCCCACCATCCCATGTGAGAATTGAACTAGCAACCTTGGGGTTGAGAGCACACACTCCAACCAACTGAGCCATCCGGCCACCTGGGAGTTCGATGACAGCTCAGCTGCAGCTCGTTGTCTTCATTCTAGTTGTGGAGGGTGCAGCTCACTGGTTCATGTGGGAATTGAACCGGCAGCCCTGTTTCCTAGAGCTTGCACTCTAACCAACTGAGCCACCCGTCTGCCCCCTTTGAGATCTTGAAGAGACAGTTTACACTCTCTCCAAAAACTCAGGCAAGAAATAGTTCTTCCTGACAAGTGTTAACTGTGTCCTCTTTTCCCCTTTCCATCCTCTCTAAAAATCTCTGAACCAATCGGTCTCCAGGGTGATGTTTGGATCTGCATGGAGCTCATGGATACATCGCTAGATAAATTCTACAAACAAGTGATTGATAAAGGCCAAACAATTCCAGAGGACATCTTAGGGAAAATAGCAGTATCTGTGAGTACAATCATGAACCCTACAAGGAGAATGTGAGATGTCTAGGCCTCATGTGTCTTTGTATCCCCAACACAAGACAATACTACCTGGAGCATAGCTTTTATCCAGTACGTGTTGAATGCAATAGTGTGTCAGTGGGTGGATAAATGAATGCTTTGCTTTCTGAGATCTGGGTAGAAGATTCTACCACTGGCTTGGTTTGGCGAACTCTCAGTTTGAGTGCCTCTAAGCAAGCAGTGCATTCAATGACCACATTCCTCGTGTCTGTATTCTGATGTTAGTCTAATTTTCATTTGTAGATTTTTGCATGTTTTCTTAGAACTAATAGACATAGAAGGAAACAGAATAAAATGAAATGGAATGAAGGTTTTCTCCCTGAAAAGCTATTGAGGTTCAGGAGGGTGAAGAGAAAAAAATTCTGGAGGCCAAAGGAAGAACAAGCTATAAGAGTGAGAAACATCCTCTCTACTGTAAGATATAGTCCTTTCCGTTGGGTGGAATCCAATTTGTGTAACTTCTTGAGTATTTTCCTGGCTAGGACCACCACTATTTGAGAAAATACTTCACCTTGTGACCTGAAGCCAGGGATAATACACCTGGATTTACTTAACGTTCAGTTTCTTTTCGGTGATGGGGGCATAAATTTACCTTGTGTTTCTCTTGCAGATTGTAAAAGCATTAGAACATTTACACAGTAAGCTCTCTGTCATTCATCGAGGTAAGCATCTATGGAGCTACCTGGCTGTTGTTCCTTTTGTAAAGTTTGTTTCTTTCATTTGAGTTCCATCCCCACCCCTACCCAAATAGATGGCAGCGGAATTGAGGCAGGCTAGAGAACCGAGGGGTTTTCCCTTGGGACTGGATAGAAAATCATATAAGTAGCTTTTCTTTATCTTGTCTGAGGACCGGGCTTTATATTACACCTGAATTGACTATAAAACACCTGTTAACAATCAGAGCTGTGGGATTACCCCATGGAGAATTTTAGAGAATAGGATAAAAATTCATCCAATATTGACTTCGGAGTTTGTTAGAAAAGCAGAACCATGGGTCCCAAGACCAACTTAATCTGCATTTTAATGAGATCACTAGGTAATTCATGTGCAAATTGAAGTGTAGAAAGTTCTGGTATAAAGCACAGCCTTTACAGACAGCAAAAGGCAAGATAAAATGAAAACAAATTGGTAGATTTGTCTCTTTCTCTTCCCCCTCCTTCCCTTTTTCCTTCCTATTGACTTGTTATCTCTGCATCCATCCATCCATATATACATTCTGCCATCTTTCATCAATCCATGTATTCACCTATTTATCTCTGATGATCATTTTTCTAGCATCATACAGCATCATACTTTTACAGCACTATCATACATGCCCCGAGAAGTATCTGAGAAGAAAACATATTCTTATTAAAATTCTACATAGGAATTTTTGAGAGGGCAATAAAAGCAAATATACAACAAACACATAGAAACACAATAGAAATATGAAAGTACCAAATGTGGAAGTACTATAGGTAGAATATAAAACAGGGAAATGGTTCACACTGGTGACCATAGTCAAGGGAATCTTCTTGAAAGTGAGATGCTCAGCTAGGTTTTTGGAAAACTTAGTGGAAAATATTGATAGGTAACATTGTGATTTGGTAATTTTTACATTCCTTGGGTCTGAAAGTAATGTGAAATGCCTCCAACAGTATGCTTATTATTACTGTAATTATTAAAAATAGGAAGAAGGAAGGGGAGGAGGAGGACCAGAGAATGGGATGTTATCCAGATAGGAAGAAGAATGTGGATTACCAGCAAATGTCAAACTTACTTTTAAGGGTTTATTTCAAAACTATGAAATATTTCATTCACATTAGAGGATATATATAAAATTACAAAATCATGAAATGAAATGTGTATATCTACCATGCCATTGAAGGGAAAAATTATAAAGGATAATTTCAAAAGTTTTTAGAATAACATTTTCCTTCTGGTTACATGTCCTCTGTGAAAAGTGTCACAGGGAAAAAAATAACTACAATTTCTAATTCTGTCATCCAGAGATAACAACAGTCCATCTTCTTGGGGGTAGGGGTAGCTGTATTATATCTTTCCAGGCTGAAGGATTCACTTCAGAACTCTTCAGTAATACCCGTTCATCTACGTTACATACCTGTGACCTGCTTTGTGTCCTGGAGTATCTGGGTTTATGATGAGTTACACTATGTGACCTCTGATACACTTCTTGCAGAGGCTTCAATCAAAATTGGTTGCTTTGATTGTATCTGGTGTACGGTGATGTCGCAGTATGCCTTTTCATTTCATGATCTATTATTCCTTCATTAAATGTGCAACCGATCATTATGAACTGGGCTTTTAAAACATTATTGTCATAAGAACGCTTAACATAAGATCTAGCCTCATAACAAATGTTTAAGTGTACATTATAGTACCTTCCATTATAGGGACAATGTTGTACAGATCTCTAGAACTTACTCATCTTGCATAATTCAGGCTATGCCCATGGAATCGGGCATTTGATGCAGTAATAATTTTTGACGTTCTTACTACGTGATGGGGGCAATAAAGATGAAAAAGTAAGTAGAGGAAGCAGTTCTTTCCATTGATGGATTCACAGTCCTACAAGAAGGACAAACCATGAAATAGAAAATCAAGGTGAAAGCAAGAAGAAATGTGAAACTGAGTCAGGGATGGCATTTACTTTTACGCTGGGCGTGGGGAAAGGGAGGTGAAGGAAAAATGGAGATTTCAGGCCCTCTGGTGGTAGAGAAATGAATCTTCAAAACAGGCTGGGATGATGGGTTCATGGTTCTTGTTTTCAGATGTCAAGCCTTCCAACGTGCTGATCAATGCTCTGGGCCAAGTGAAGATGTGTGATTTTGGAATCAGTGGCTACCTTGTAGACTCTGTGGCTAAAACTATTGATGCAGGATGCAAACCATACATGGCTGTAAGTACAGCATCTGGAGGTGGCCTGTGAGAATGCAAACCGTGCCTGGAAATAGGAATGGGATGGCTACAGAGGGAAAATTGAAATGTGCCAAAGATGCAAGATATAGTCTGCATCTCCTTTTTACTTAAATATTTACTGTCTGAAATCTTTGGTCACTTGCTTCATATATATTATTTTTTTAAAAAAATCAAGTAAAAAGGTATAGTATCCGAGCAACTATGTAAACGATACATACACCCCACACAATTTTCCACACCGAGTTGCAGGGGAATGTGACTTCGTTTGTTGAGTATAGAACAGTAAGTAGAATTTAAATTACCCAAATAAGTCAGGTAGGTTAGTCCTGAGAGAAAATTATAGCTGTGAGGGTTCAGTCGTTAGCAGAGACTGGGACCCCCTTTAACTTAAAGGACTTCTACTGTATTCTATTTTGAAATGGACTTGTACTTGGAATTAAAACGCTTCCTGTCCCTGTTTAGCTAAAGGTTGTTTGTTTCTATCTGTTCACACCAGGCAGTAGTGCAGTCACTCTTGTTAATTCTTTTTACTGAGTTCTGCACTGTTGGTGTTTTTAACAAGGAACATTCTAGACTGGAAAAGTAGCTTTATAACATATATCCTGTTCCTTCCGAAGGCAGAATTGAAATTAGTTTTGAATTGTGAGGGGACTTTGATCCATTACCGTCTCCAAGAAAAGACTAATGTAGAATAAGGAAATATTGTGGAGACATGAGTATTTATTGTCTTTAGTGGGTCTTCTTGGCCTGGGAGGCATGTGTTAATAGCTTAAAACAGCTCAGTTGGCAGCTGGTGCCACCAGAGACTTTACTGAGCTAAGAATGCCACTCAGTTGTCCTTTTCTGTCTTCTTTCCAGCCCGAAAGAATAAACCCGGAGCTCAACCAGAAGGGTTACAGTGTGAAGTCGGACATTTGGAGTCTGGGCATCACAATGGTACCGTGTGATAACTGTCGTGGACTGGGAGGTTCTGGGTGTGGAGCTGGAGTGGGGCAGACGTTGAGACCACGGGGCAAACGCCATACATGCTGGTCCTGGGCACCCTTTCCTGCCTGACTTAGCAGGAGATTTGGAGTGACAGTTGTTTGCAAGATGGGGTAGAAGCCATACTGAATTGGGATTGGGTAAACCCAATGTTTCTTTTCATTCCACCTCTAACTAGTTGGATGCCCTTGAGTTAATGATGCGGTCACATGGCCTGTCTTACTGTCCTCATCTGTAAAATGAGAGGGTCTAGCTATAGTTCCTGATGGTTTCCTTAAAGTTAAATTATTCTAATTGAGGCACAAAGAAGCTTAAGCTACTCAAAGAGTGAGAATGACCATGGACCCCAATAGAACTGCGTTACCTAGGGCAGATAACGCATTCTGATAGAAGCCTTGGCTGTTGAGGTCAGGCACAGTGAAAATACATGATAAATAGGATCATTTCATTAGGCACAGCCTTAACGTTCTACGATTAGTGCCTTATTAATAACTTTGCTTGCTCACCAATTTTCTGTGTATCACCAAGGTCTGGAATTATCCACCGTAGTCCTGGCTCTTTCCCAGGCATAGCAGCTGATTAAATCCCGTGAGTTATTTCACATCCCTGCCCAGAAAACATGGGATCTTGTAACAACAGCAGAGTGGCCTTTACTCACATCCAAAAAAAGATCAGCCCTTTGGTCCCAGGTTTTTTGTTTGTTTGTTTGTTTCTTCCATTCCAGCAAGGGGCCTGCAGATGGCAGCACATGTACAGCTCTGTAAAAGGCTTAGGGTGATGAGATTACTTTTCAGACCTAACGTTTCAAAACCTGGTTGCTTTATATCCAGACGTTTAATGCTACTGGCTTGCAATTTTATTAAGTGCCACAGTGGGTGTTAGTGACGGCCTCGTTTCAAGTAGGCTTAGTGATATAATATTTAAAAATCCCCAGCACGAGGAATTGGGGGGAAATTGCGAGAGCACATATATTATGAGTTTATTCCTTCTCCCTCTCCCAGTTTTACTTGAACTCCACCATTGTTTTTCCTGCTGGTTCTGCTGAAAGAGTCCATAAAGTAGCGCTGTTTAAGTTGTTATCACCTTGTTTTCCTCTCCCCCTGTAGATTGAGTTGGCCATCCTTCGGTTTCCCTATGATTCGTGGGGAACTCCTTTCCAGCAGCTCAAACAGGTGGTAGAGGAGCCATCGCCGCAACTCCCGGCAGACAAGTTCTCCGAAGAGTTTGTTGACTTTACCTCACAGTGGTAAGAGAGCCTCATCTCCCAGCTGCCAGTGTTAAGGAAGAAGAGGAGTTCTCGTGCATTTCCTCCATCGGTTTTAATCCATTATGCTTACATTCATCCCCAAAGCACGTATGGAGTGTGCCCTCTGTGCTGGAGCAGCAAAGATGCCTCTATCTAGTCCCTGCCCTCACTGAGCTCAGAATCAAGTAGGGGGAGTGTTGTTAATCAATAATTATAGTACATTATGGCAGGTCTCGTGATGGAGATAGGGCATTTAGGGAACTCAGAGGAAAGGCATGAGGACAGAGTTTCTGGAGGAGCTACCTCCTGAGCTGAGACCATGTGAGGTATTTGCAAAGTGAAAGGCATGTAGGGGAGGGAAGGGTATTCCACGTAGAAAGAACATCATGCATCATGTCACAAAAAGCAGAAACTCCTTTACGAGAGCGTTAAGCAATTGGATGTTGGATTAGAGCATAGAACGAGAGGGTAGGACCCATTGGAGGTCTAGGGGTGGGGAGTCGGTAAGATGCAAAAATTACCTGGAAGTGTTGCAAAGTAGCGGTAGTGTTTTATAAGTTGCCTCCTACAGAGCACTCGCCAACTGTGGATATGCGTGCCTATGTGGTATGATGGACAACGTGAGAGGTCTGAGAAGGGGATCTAAAGACAGTTGGAATGTAAAGATAAAAGGAGCCATACTAATGCTGTAAACTTTGTTTTCATGGAAATTGCCAGTGGAATCAAGGAAAGCAGGAGAGGAGATAGTTTTCTCCAGAAAATCTAGTGATTTCTTTCTGCATAGGGACCATGATGCCTAATATAACTTGATGCGAATGATCATTGCAGGTGATGCCAACAGGGAAGCCCCCAATGGAGTAAAGTTAGTTTATCTGGGCATCCTGCAAAAGCAGATGAGAAACGGGGGAGGATGGGGAATCAGAGATGGTGACAAGCCCAACTGTGACCCTCAGAGAGGAGCAATTCTGGCCTCTTGCTGCTGGAGTTCTGAAGCCTGTTTGAGAGTATGGCTTCCTTGGCCTCCATACTTTGGGGGAGGTGTTCTGAATGTAGCTTTTATTGGAAAACATGATGAGACAAAGCAACTGTCCGTTGCTTGTGAAACTAAGGCCTGTCGGGCTTTTTGTTAGCTCTAGGCCCTGTATCACATACTTTTCCCTAATGATGTATGAGGGTGGCCTACCATTCTTTGTTTTTGTTTGTGACTGAATGGCCAGAGAGGGGCTGGAGCCCTGGGCTCTATATGTAAAGGCTCTGGTATCCCATACAGTATGTTGTTGGGTGAGCATGCTGGATGTGGGGGTGCACTTGCCTGGCTGAGATGGGCTCATGATTTTGCCTTATGTATTCAAGAACTTTTTTCCCCTTATTCTGAAATGTTGTACGTTCACATAGGAAAAGGGATGAGTCCTCTTGAATCGTTCAGACCAATTGTTCTCAAGACGGGTGGTAATGGGAAGGGTCTTATCTAGAGCAGTCTTTTCAAACGATCCTCCCTATAACCTTTCTCCCCGCTGTCCCCTTTTCCCAAGATTCTGGGTACTTAAAACTTTGGTAAGAACAAGGCCTTCAGAGAAAAGTTCTAGAAAGCTCAGCTATCTGTTGTGAATCACCAGTTGAATCCAGTGGTTGCTCAACTCTGTCTGCTCATTTATAAAACTCGAGAGAGCTTTTCAATGTACTATCGCCTGGGCCTTACCCTCAGATTCTGACTTAATTGGTCTGGGGAGGGTACTGAATATCAGTATTTTCAGATGTTCTCGAATCATTCTAATGTATGGCTGTGGTGAGAACCCCTAATTTAGACCTGTGATCTGTGGACCCACTATCAACTGGTTCCTGTCCAGAAAGCCGCTTTTCTTTTACAATTCATGTTTTTAAAAATCATTCAATTACTTTTTCTTTCACTTACTTATTTCTTTCTCTTACTTAGAATTTCCCCTACAGCATCACAGTGTTAAAGCTTTTTTACAGATATTTTAAAAATGAAAACCTTGAAAATAAATGCTTTCTGATTTCAGTGTATGCACACATATGTGACCATTCCAAATACTTGTATTATTGGTATTTATATAGTGACCACCCTGTATCTACCCCCTCCACGCATGACCAGGTCTCTGTTTCCCTCTCTTTTTCTCTTAATTTTAGTCCTAGCTATTAGAGTTTATAAATTTAAAAATTTTTGAGCCATAGACATTTTCCAGCTATTCTGAAGCTGTTAATTCTGTTACTACTGTTAATTCTGTGTCATTTCATTCACATTCAGGTCAGTCAGTCTGGCTTGCTTGTGGGCTTTACTAAATAATAACAATTAATAATAGTAATAATTACAATAATAATACTAGAAATACAACTCAAATCACGTCAAGTTTGAAGTCATCAAAGAATACGTTCTTCAAACTTTCCGTGTTGTAGAGTCTGGTACTGAGGAATATCAATTGTGTGAAATAGTGAGTCATTTTTATTGGTATGCGAATTGCGAAGTTGTAGGGGAGCAGTAGTTCTGAAGTTTTATGAACATCCTTACTTATCCTCTGTTGGATTTTTTTTTTTGAGTGTAGGCTCTCCTATTTCAGATGCCAGGTCAATAGTTTTTTTGCCTATCATAAACCACCAGTATATTTTCTTTGATACCCTCTTAGTATGACCATTATTTTGAAGCAGACTGAGTTGGAAAAGTTGTCAAATGCTTCAAAAAAATGGTGTTGATTTTTTAAGAAAGGTTTTATGAAGGGCATAGATCTTTATGGAAGCAATTTTACTTTTCATATGTATTAGCGCACAGATGCGTACCTCCCCCTAATGGCAATCTAGTTATTTCACTTGTCTTATTGCTGATAGTTTAAGTTTGAGCTGGAACTGGATGGAAAGAATGGAAAAGTGATTTTAACCTAAGAGGCACCTCTTCTGTTTTGTCATAAAGAGAAGGATATAGCCTCTGAGTATTAATTCCCTTTTATAGGTGTTCCTCCATTTTCCTATGTATAAAGCTGTATTTTTGAGAGACATATTCATGAAAGGACCCTTTTCTGAGTGACCCATATGTGTTTTCTGTATTTTTAGGACCTAGTCAGGCTATGATCCTTTAAAACATCTCAAAAAGCCCCAACTCTTTGTCTTACGTGGGGGAAGGGGACTACAGATTTGGAAAGTGATTTCATCTCAAATTTCAAGATAGATACGAGGTGTGATCAAAACTTACAGTGAATGTTTAAATAAAAAAAATTTATTACTGTAGAAGACACATCGCCAGTAATCCCCCTCAAAATACTCCCCCTCACTTCAAACACACTTATCCCATCATTCTTGCCACTGTCTGAAGCCATTCTGGATGTCCTCTTTCGTGAATATCTTTAGTTGCCCTGTTGTGGCTGCCTCAGTGTCCTGAATCGATTCAAAACATTTACGTTTCGTGGTCATTTTGACTTTGGGGAAGAGCCAGAAGTCACTCGGTGCCAGATCCGGTGAATAAGGTGGATGAAACTGCAATTTTTTTTTTTTTTTTGTAATGTTTTTATTTGACAGAAATTGTCATACCAGAAATGATGTGTGACATGGAGCCTTTCCGTTGTGATCATATGATGAATTGCTTCTATTGAGTGCCATCCAACGGAAAGGCAGGCATCTTCAATGTGGGAAGTGGTGTTTCGAACCTTAGTAACAGTGTGTGACAAGTTTCAGCTGGTTCGGTGCAGTCAGTTGGGTGTGAGCTATGGTTGAGAGAAGATGTGTTTTAAAATGTGCTGTAAATCATCCTCCATCATGACAATGCTTTGTGTCACACATCGCTTCTGGTACGGCAATTTCTGTCAAGTGAAAACATTAGTGTGTCCTCATCCACATTATGAACTTGAAGAAAAAAAACGCAGTAATTTCTTACATACCCTTCCTGCGTGAACTTACTTTGGAAGAGGCCCACTGACTGATATTCTTTTCCTCTTTTCCCCACGTGTGGCTTTCTTATCATAGGGGTTTTAAAGGGTTCCTGGGATGAGTAGTACTGACCACAGGGGCCTTGTTTTGGGTTCCATAATCGGAAAATCTGATACTAAAGTAGCACATCTTACTTCTGCGGAAGGCTTCACAAATGAGTTTCTCAAGACGGTGGCTTAAAATTCTCACCACAACCTCTTCCTATAGGTTCTCAGGTTTGGGGACTGAAGGAAGTCACTGAAACCAGCATGCTGAGGAGTGCCAGAATGGCTCGACTTCCTTTTTGCTTTCTCTTCAGATGGATTTAAGAGGCCCAGTGCCCAGCTGACCATCCCTATGGCATGTTGGAGTGTGTTGGAGGTCCACCTAACATCGATATGATCTGACTCAGGGGAGCTAGTATACAACAGAGACAATCAAATATAGTTCCCAACTTGTTGAGGAAAGACAGTAAAAAGAGGCACTGGATATTTATTTAGCTGATGACACATGTATGGCTTCAGAGGCCCAGTGTGTGTTTATTTTGTGGATGCACCACATAGCCCTTCTTGGAAACGATCAGGGGGAATTCAAATAGGCAGAAATCCTCTGGTCAGCACAAACTTCAAGCTAGCAATTCTCAAGACAGCATGAAACTGCGTTTTAGTGTCAGCTACGGTCAGGAGCGTGTGTTGTGGCCTTTGGAAGAGGAATTAGGGCAGTTAGCTAATTGCACGCTTGAAAATGACAAGCCACTTGAAAATTCCAAAGTCGGACTCAATTCCAAAAAGACATTGGTGTAGCTTTGAACTCCACAGTTGTTATTTTATACCGACTTTCAAGTACTTCCTATTAAACATGGAAAATGTGTTTTCTCTTCTGACCTTATCCCGAGTGTTTTGCTATTCTTAGCCCATGTTTTGAAGCGTTCTCAATTTAAAACATGGAGAGAGTGGGTTCTATCAGTTATGTTAATTCAATAAACGGCCTTGGTTTGCTGTGTAAGTATTTTCCATCAACACTCCACAGTAGTGCTTATGGTAAGTTTGGAGCTTCCTAATCGGGAGCCGTAAGTCAAGAAAGAGACGACTGGTCAGCAATCTCTGAGATTTCAGGAATCCTTAACACTTTGTGAGGGACCAGCTTGGGGTACTTTGCCCATATTTTCTTTATACAGATTAAAGAGACATTTCTTAAATTCTTCCAGAAGTAAAAAGATAAGGCATCCTGACGTAAAATTACCTCTCTTTTTTTTTTTTAAAAAAAAAGGAAGTTTTAAGTTCTTCTACCTGAGGAGAAGAGAGATTATTATTTCATTATCTGCTAATTAGAAGGTCAGAATCAGCAGCATCGCAAAGATCTCTGGTTGGTAAAACAGACCATTGTTTTACCTTTTGAGAAATAAGCTTTTCTTCCTAACTATCATTCCAGTGGGTTTTGGTCCCTAGTAGAGTTAGGGTCTGACTCCTGACTCATGTTCTGTCTAAACAGAGACGCCTGAAACCAACCACTTCAATATTGAGTGTGGATTGAATACTGCATTTGTGCTTTTCATTATTGATTTTAGCAAGTTAAATTGTTCCGATTAGAGAGAAGGCATTCTGGTTTTCTATTTGCTTTGAACAATAGCTGGAAATTCAGGGTTTTTGTACATTAGCCTGTTTGGTTTTTTTTTTTTTTTTTTTTTACTAGGGTCTAAGTACAAGTCAGCCACTCTCCCGGAGTCACGTTTCTTCTGCTGTGTTTCTTTCTCGGGGTAGTAGCTCTTGAACTTAAAAGGAAGACATTTTGCTGCCTGGGGTGGGGGTAGAGAGGGCTGGTAGTGGTGAAAATGTGCCCAAATGACAGACCAGGCAGCTGGAGATGCTTCTAAGTGAATTTCATTTCAGAGAAGGGGCTAGAAGGTAGGAGGAATACCCAGGTACACTCAGCCCAGGGTTTCTCAAGCTCGGCACGAATGACATTTTAGACTGGATCATTCCTTGTTGTGAGGACTGTCCTGTGCTTTATAGGATGTTGAGCAACATCCCTGGTCTCTACCTACAGATGCTAGTCCCACCCCCCCACCCCCACCCCAACCACCAATTGTGTCAAGGCAAAAATGCTTCCAGACATTGCCAAATATCCGTGACAGGCAAAATCACCTGCACTTGAGAATCACCAGTAGAGCCCTGTAGAGTCTCAGGAGATGGTGACACAGAGTCATAAGTGGGAGTGACAAGGTCTCATTCATTTCACTCAGGCACACCTCTCCATATCAATCCAGCTTTGACAGTTGATAATTCCTCTTTATAATTCGCTCTTACTTTTATCCTCAGTTGAGATGAAGCTTTCTCTCATAGGTTGTCTGGTCACTGAGGTTACTAGGTCCTAAATCTGCCCTCAGTTCCAGATTGAAACTTCTCTCCTCACATCTACCTGTACCCTGTCTCAGGTTCCCTGGCTTCTACCCACAGAATTGCCTGGAATAAACTGGTAGGCTGCTTTAAGTTGTTTTGGTTCAAAAGCTGCCTTTTTTATTTGTTTTTCCATTTTGTTTTGTTTTAAACCACAGTTTCTCCAGGTGTCTCTGCTATTTCACTTCCTTCCTTATGGTTCTACACCTTACCCCCACCCCTCTCATAATTGTTAGGCCATGTGGGTAGAACAGAGCTCCTGTCACACAGTAGGTCTCATTTATTCAAAATGAGCCGTTACCACAAATCCAAGCCACCTAATGATCCATCCCGTTTTGCTTCCTTCAGCGCCAGGCAAAACTCCTTTCCATTCACGTATGATTTTGTGACCCAGTGCACAGGGGAGTCTGCAGGTGGCCTTGCAAACCACAGTTTTTGAAATAATCCTTTTCTCCATTCTGTAACCTGGGATCCCAACTCCAAATAAACCTCCTCTTTTGTTTTTTCCATTTTAAGGCCAGAGGTGGATACGGAGGTGGGTTGAGAGGTTGGTCTCTTCATACTGCAGTTTTATTACCGTTTCCAACATCAAATGTTGTTAAAATGTCTGTGTATATAGACAGCTGAATGAGTGGGAGCCACCTGACAGGAGTGCACGACCGCAAAGTTTTCCTAACAAGAGTAATTGCTAAGTCGCTGGCTGAGCAAGCTTTCTCTTTCAGAGAAAGCAAAGAGGTCGCAAACAAGTAGTGTCCCCTTAGCCATTGTGTGGGTGAATTGCTTCTATCTCAGGCAGGTTTGGTTAGAAATATACAAAAGCAAATTGTACGTTTAGGGGAGCCAGAAGCAAGGAGAACCACATATTGAAGATAGTGAAGAGATAACAAATGTATAATGAGAAACACCTGCCGATTTCTTTGCCAGTGGGTGTGGAATAAAATTGTTTTGAAGGAAAGTAGGTATGTATTTTGAAATACAATGGCTGTAGACCAGAAAAGCTAGTTTATATGTCATTGGTAAGGTATCAAAAGGAAAGTAAACACACACACACACACACACACTCACACACACACTCACACACTCCTATTGTTCTTCTTAAGGTACACCCAGGGTGATTTAAAATAAGTGTAACAGAAGAGGAAAGTCAAGATAGGAGGTCTTTGTTTTCAGTACGTTTTTAAAGGTGGTTATGTTTAGTTATCTACAAGTTCTGAAATCCTAGTCTAGTAAAAATAGATGATTTCTAGATTTTAATGGGACTAATTTTTTTTTCTTTAAGCTTGAAGAAGAATTCCAAAGAACGGCCAACATATCCAGAGCTTATGGTAAGTATTGTTAGCAGTATAAACATGTCCAAACTAACAGCTAGCAAAGATAAAGTGACTAAGACCTAAATTATAATCAAACAACCATATTGCCAGAGCTGACTCATTGAGACATTGGTAACTGGAATTGAACTCAAGATAAAAAGAGCTGAGTCCTTTGTTCATCCTAAATACTTCTTTAGTATAACCTGGTATAACCTGGGGCATGTCACCCATTTTAGCAATTTATTCCATGCTGATAAACATCATATAGACCAAATTATGTATATAAAATTTATATGTACAAATTTTAAAGTTACAGAGAACCACAAATTACTAATATAAAATGAAGAAAAGCATGATTTAACAGATTTCAATAGAGAAACTTAATTGCTATATGACTGATCAATTTAGGATTAATTGGATGAACTTCTTTTTGGTGGACATTTAGAGAGCAAAGAATTACTTTGTTTTTTCTTTCTGGTTTTTACTTTCATGGAAAAAAGTGACCAATGCCTTAGTAATTTGAATTATGTGACTTCAGCATACACAGTTGGTCATTTGCATGACCTATACCAAAAAAAAAAAAAAAAAGTGAAAATAAGACTTGAGTTGTTTTAAAATAGTTTCTCTTAAATTGTGGCGCCTACAATTCTAAGCTACTTACAAATGATTCTTTAATATATATGACAGGGTTCTAAATTTGGCCCTCCTTATCTAAGTATATGTTGAATGTGGGAGAAACACTTTTATTTTTGAAATATTATAAAATTCAGACTGTTTACTGATTGGTTACAATATCAAAGTTTTAATTTTGGCAAGGGAAGGAAGAGTTCTGTTCATGCACAGTTTCAGAAGAGATAAAACATTAACACCATTTCTTACTGGAGCCAGTTACTCAGCCTGCATTCAATGCTTGCTCCTTTTTCATCCCCCCCACAAACAGTACTCAGCTTCAAGACCAGGTCAGGGCAGCTAATAGAAGTACAGGTTCCTGATATCTCACCAAATGTTGTGGTAAGGTGGCTCCAAGTGGGAAAAAGGATAGCTGTTGGCCTGTTTTTTTTTTGTTGTTTTTTTTTTGCTATTGAGGTATATGAGTTCTTAATATGTATTTTTGATATTAACCCCTTATCAGACATACAGTTTGCAAATATTTTCTCCCATTCTGTAGGTTGCCATTTCATTTTGTTGATTGTTTCTTTTGCTGTGCAGAAGCATTTTAAGTTTGATGTAATCCCACATGTTGATTTTTTGCCAGCAAGTGCATGAAAAGGTTCTATCGCTAATCATCAATGAAATACAAATCAAAACCACCGTGAGATACCACCTCACACCTGTTAGAATGGCTGTTATCAAAAAGACAAGATAACAGGTGCTGATGAGGATGTGGAGAAAAGGGAACCCTCGTGCACTATTGGTGGGGATATAAATTGGTATAGCCAGTGTAAAAAACAGTATGAAAGTCCCTTTAAAAAATTAAAATTAGAACTATCTTATGATCTAGCAATTCTACTTCTGGGTACATATCTGAAGGAAATGAAATCACTATCTCAAAGAGATATCTGCACCCCCATGTTCACCGCGTCATTATTTACATTAGCCATGACATAGAAACAATCTAAGTGTCTGTTGATGGATAAATAGATAATGAAATTATGATATACACACACACAATGGAATATTATTCAACCATAAAAAGAAGAAAATCTTGCCATTTGCAACAATATGGATGGAGCTTTCATTATGCTAAATGAAATAAGCAAGACAGAGAAAAACAAATACTGTATGATCCCACTTATATGTGGAATGTAGAAAAATTGGACTCATGAAAACAGAGAATAGATTGGTGGTTGCCAGGGGTGAGTGGTGGGGGTCAAAGGGTGCAAACTTCTAGTTACAAGATGCAGAAATCCTGGGAATGTAAGGTACAACATGGTGACTATAATTAACAATACTGTATTGTAAACTTGAAAGTTGCTAGAATAGTAAAAAATATTATGCGAGGTGATGGATGTGGTAATCATTTTACATATATAATTATCAAATCATCACATTGTACACCTTAAACTTACACAATGTTGTATGTCAATTAAGTCTCGATAAAGCTGGAAAAAAAAAAGAAAAAGCATAGTTTGGAGATGTCAAGCCAGGAAGAGTTATAGAAAGCCGATCCAACAGTAGGTGATAGACACAGCCAATCACATGGATTTTCCGTTCTGTTGGTTAAGCTTTGATTTAAGTCTGAACCATTCTCCAATTGGGTGATCATAAAGGAACTCTGGAAAGAGTTTGAGAAGAGACTGGCAGTTCGTTAGGCCTCCATTGTTCCCTTTGAAAAGGCAGCCCCTGGGACTCAGCATTCTGCCAGCTTTATTCAGCTAAGACCCACGGTTGAGGGAGAAGAGATGAGTAATGCTTGAGAAAATCTTTTTATTTTTATTTTTTAAAGGTTTTATTCGGGAAGGGGAACAGGACTTTTTTTATTGGGGAACAGTGTGTTTTTTCCAGGACCCATCAGCTCCAAGTCGTTGTTGTCCTTTCAATCTTGTTTGCAGGGGGCACAGCCCACCATCCCTTGCGGGAGTTGAACCAGCAACCTTGTGGTTGAGACCACGCGCTCCAACCAACTGAGCCACCTATTGGCCCTCGACAAAATCTTAGTGTACCACATGTTTGGGTTGAATGTTTCCTCCCCGATTAGGTTTTTAATAACCAGCCAGGAGCCTTTTCAGTCCTGGATTCCCTGTTTTTTGGTATCCTTCAGCAACCCCCAGAGCATTTTAAAGTTAACTTCACCTAAAGTACAATAGATGTAAGAGTGATTCCTGAGAGACCCTGTGGAGCCTGTACTCCTATTTTAAAGTTGCTTTGTCTGTCACTTTTTCCAGATAAAAGAAGAACATTTTCTGTATATTTCTGACTATTTAAAAAGCAGAACTTTTTTTTTTCCTTCCAAGTGACCTCTTATCAGAGGTTTCAATGGAACACACTTGAGGAAAAATACTTAGTTCGAGTTTCACATGCATTGGCCGCTGATGTTGAATTTTACCTTTCCAGTATATCCTAACACTGGTCTTTTGTGGCCTACACATTAATGTTGTAAGGTCGTGTGGGCACCCCCCTTCTTTTTATTGCATTCGTCTTTGTGGTACTGGAAATGGACTTGCCTTTTAAAGCCGTAACTGCTCCCTGCTTTTCTGTGGAATTGAGGTTTTTAAGTGGAAAATCTGAGTCCCAACTCTTAGACTTTAGCATTGGGAAAACACATGCTGAGAGGTTCTTGTTTAGGTTGTAGGAGTGGGAGAAGAGGTAGAAAAGAAAACAAAAATCCTTTTTTCAGGTGAAGGACAGTATAATTAAGGGCCCAATCCAGACATGTACCTCTTATGGAAATCTCAAGTGTTTGTCTTTCTAACTTGGGTGTACTTGCTCTCATATCATCTCATTCGCTTGTTCTCTCAAACTCCCATCGGGTCACATGATTCCAGAGGATTGGCCCTTCTAGATCAGAGACCAGCCATCTTTTTCTACAAGGGGTTAGACAGTAAATAATGTAGGCTTCGTGGGTTGTCATAACTATGCAATTCTGTTATTTTAGTCTGAGAGCAGCTATATTCGATGTGTAAACGAATGGGTGTGGCTGTATTCCAATAAAACTTTATTTCAAAGTCAGGCAGTGGACCACATTTGGCCCCTGAACCATTGATTGTTGACCTCTGTCTTAGATGATAATCAGCATAAAGGATAACCAGGCAATGCAAGTGATTTCCCAGTGAGGTGATTATGTTCTGCAGATATCCTGGGAAATTCTAGATTGAATCACAGTGTTAAGCAAGGCTGACTGAAGGCATAGGAAACCTCTGTCTTGAGGGTTGGGGTATTGTGCGTGGGCTGTGGAGACCATTGGCAATCAGCGCTTGCCCCAGTGCTCCTGGCAGTACATTCATGGATCATGCTTTCTCCAGGTACAACCAAGGGCAACATCTTCCCTTCCTGTCCCTGGATCCTTTTTTGAAAAACGCAGCCTGGGGATGAGTTCATGGTGCCATTTGCTCATCTCCTGGTTGCTGTCCTTGGCTATTCTTAGTTTACCATGTAGAGAAGGGACTGAGTTTCCTTCCAACCTTTTACATCCTCAAAGCCCACACAAGAAAGAGAGTCACACTTTCCATTTTGACATTCCTGCCTGCTTTCCTCTCCCTCTACCCTTTGGCTCTCACAGCATTTTCCCAGCCTGAGAATAAACTGAAGGATGTGTCAGGATTTTTTTTTAAACTTCCGGTCAAGGTATTGAATTCATTCACAGACTCAGGCAAGGTCTACTGAGCTAATAGCCACCAGCAGCACCAGAGGCAAGGTGGGGCTGGCAGGCATGAGAAGCAGTCACTGAGATGATCAGAGGTTTGATGTGTCCGTTTTGATAGTAAAAGGCTTTTAAGTACATTAAAAGATTGCCAGATGTCCAGAAAATGTGGTAAAGCTAATAAGCATGATGGTAAAGCACTTGGTAAGTGTGCTGTAAGTAGTTAGGAATCAAAAGTAATGCTGCGCTTATTTATCCCAGGAGCTCAGGATGAAGGACCCAGCCTCAGTTGATAGAGTGGGTGTCAGGCGCTGAGCCAACACCCAACTTTTTTTTAACTTCAGGTGGGCAAAAGCACAAAACCTCTTTTCCCTTTTCTGAGTACTGATACTTCCGTGACCACCTACCTTCTTTGGGGTTTTATTTCTTTGTTCCTTTCCCATTTGCATTGTTTCCTACAACTTCCATGGGTGGGCATTCAGTTCCCACACAGAGCTTACTCATCCAGCCCTCTGCTGTCAGGTTTAAAACAAATATAATTAGAAAACCTACTGCTAGGCAATGTGAAGGTTGTAAACTAAAACCCCCAAAGTCAGGGGAAACAGAGTGAGTCATCTACTTACTTGTCTGCATGGAAAAAAAAAGAAGAAAAAGCTCACATTTAGCTGCTCCACAAGTCATTGAAAATAATAATACCCCCAGACCATCAGGGAGGTCGCCATGCTGTGTGGTGGGGAGTGGGTACCTGACACTAGGTCCTACCTGAAAGAATCATCCCTTTTCGTTTGGTTGGTTGGTTCTGTTTCTGCCATGAGAACTGCTGATCTCCTTCTAATTAGAGTTGTAAGGTTCCAGTGTGACAGCCTGGCACTTACCAAATTGAGCCATCTGGGGAGGGCGTTTCTGGTAGAGCAGATGCCTTCATTCCTTCAGAATTGTTTTGAAATGTATGGCCTCTCGTATCTTACCACATCTGTTCCCTGCCCCAGCAAAGTACCAGACTTTGCTAATGTTTTTGCAAAGTTTATTTAATCTAACTTGCGTGATTAGAGGCCCTTTCTTTTTTTGCTTTTCAATCTTTAACCTTCAAGTTGAATTTTCTCCGCGCCTACCTGGAGTTTGGCAGCCTGCATTGTTTTCCAGGTGGATCAACTGTTCTTCAAGAGAGATATAAGTATAACTTGTGGCTGTAGATGTGGCTTAGAAAATGGCTTTATTAACTATTTCAGTACAGACCGCCTCTCCAGCGTCAAGAGCAGGCAATGCCTTGCCCATTTACTGTTCCACAAAATTGGTTTCTCATTCTGTCATCTCCTGAGAAATGAATGTGCGTAAATCTATCAAATTTCTAATTATTTTACTACCGTATCAGTCTTAAATTATCTGTAGGGGACAGGGTTATTGTAAATCAGAGTTTGGACTATCTTTGTATTTTACCATAGATGAGATTTATATGGCCTAATTCATATATATTTTAAGCAATAGATACTCTGTAGTGGGAACAGATCAAAATGTGAGGAGTGGCGACTACTGTGTTTCCCCGAAAATAAGACCTAGCCGGGCAATCAGCTCTAATGCGTCTTTTGGAGCAAAAATTAATATAAGACCCCGTATTATATTATATTATATTATAGACCCATTTTATATTATACTAAAATAAGACCGGGTCTTATATTAATTTTTGCTCCAAAAGATGCATTAGAGCTGATTATCTGGCTAGGTCTTATTTTTGGAGAAACATGGTAAGAGGAGGTATCGTTAAAATGTTTGCATCACTAGATATATGTACCAGGGGTGCCAAAAAATGTATACAAGTGGACACGTTGGTCAACCTTGCTCAAGCAGTAGTTTGCCATAATCAGAAGTGTCTGGACGCTGATGGGAACCACTTTGAGCACCTCTTGTAATTGCACAAGTCAAACGTGACTTGTATTCATCTTTTGTTGTTGGTATATATTGAGTATTACAATTTGAATAGCGTTTTTTCCTTTCTTAAAATGTGTATACATTTTTTTGGCACCCTCTGTGTACTTGATTTGGGAAGGGGTAGGAAGAGTCCAGTTTAGAGCACTGATACGGGTACTTACCCTGTTTACCCCACAGATCTGTTCCCTTGCGAATCTCGTATGTTGTCAGTGACAAATATTAACACCATGTATTTTTCTTTTCTTTTCCAGCAACACCCATTTTTCACCCTACATGAATCCAAAGCAACAGATGTGGCGTCTTTTGTAAAACTGATTATTGGAGACTAAACACGATGGACTCAATCGGTTGCCCCTCCTGTGGCTTGGGGGGTTTACAGGGTGAAGCAAGCTCACTAAAGCGCCAATAGAAACTCGTCTTCGAGATACTTTAACCCTCTCAGAAGGTTTTTCTCCCCCATTTTCTTTGTTTACCCCTCCAAAGGGGGCCTTGGAATCTATAGTATAGAATGAACTGTCTAGATGGATGAAATATGATAAAGGCTTAGGACTTCAAAAGGTGATTAAATATTTAATGACGTGTCGAATGAGTCCTTAAGCTTCTCAGACTTCTCTTGTTCATTACGAAATGAATGCATTGGCCCTGGTAAAAAGGTGCTATAGTAGTGATGAAATTGTAAGTAGATTTGTAGTCTGTTCCACTTATTATTTTAATATTTATGTTTAAGCGCTTGGTTGAAAAGATTCCATTTTATGCAAGGAGGAAGATATGAAAGACAAGGTTAGGTTGGCAATATTTATAGGGCTTTTATTTTTTAAGTTCAATTGTGTCTGTGGTCCAGAAGAAATTATTTAATGTGCATCTTTAAGAGTATTATAAAAATATCAACAAGCAGCTCTTTTTGTGAAATATCTGTTCCAGCTGTTGTGGCTGTTGCCATGTCCCCAAATTTCTGCTTAATCCTGGGTGATAACTACATACTCTAGGTGAAGTGGCAAGGTATCCTGGTCATACTCCTTTCCCAACTTTGGAAAACATAAAATCACTTTTATCACAGCTCCAAGAGTCACAAACTTAGTTCTGTTGACATTTGTGATATAGTATTAATGGAATGTGATTTGTGATGTGATTTTTTTTTATCTCCTGTCTATCTTTCTGTGTGTGTATGTGTGTGTGTGTGTGAGAGAGAGAGAGAGAGAGAGAGAACTTGATAAGTCATAATTTCTGCCACGTTGCTTCTGTGAACATGTTTAGTAAGGAGGACATTTGTCCGTCCCAATGGGAAATATCCCATCAAACCACCACACAGAGAATGGGTGCCTTCTGCTGTTGCCCCCCCTACAATATACAAACCCCAAGGATTACCTTGTAGCGAATGTACTCTTTTGCTTTTTTGTTTTGTTGCGTTTCTTATTCAATGAAGAAGCCTTACTGTTAATGGAAGGGCTGCAATGGAAGAAAATTAAAGGCAGTTAGTTGTTCTTTGATAAGATGAGGAGATAATGGGGAGGGTTGAATTAATTCCTAGGAATAGACTGCCAAATTTCCACGGGTTGAGTTGAGGCCGCATCTTTCTTCAGCAGCGTGTTGTAGCTTGCTCCACTGTAGGAGGCTAACTCCATGGTGCATTTCTAGCAGGCTGACTAGGCAGCAAAGAAGAACCCTTCCTCATGGCCACATACACCAATGGATTCTCTGATTTGGGCCATTAGGTTCCTCAAAGGTCTAGAAGTGAAATGATCCACAGGGAAGATACTATTGATGATAACCAGGAAACATTGCTTTTGGACATTGTGTTAATACAAGGCTACTCTTGCAGTGCTAGGGCAGATTTTAATTTAAACAAAAGGAAGAAGAGGACACATTCTGTTTCTTTCCTTGCCTCAAGTTCACAAATATGGAGAGAGAATTGCTCCCTTGAATCCTACCCTTCTTCCGCTTTTAGATTTTGAAATGTGATTGTATTTTTCTCTGCATATTCTCCTTGTTCTTGATCTCTAGCTCGTAGCAGTTGCCAGAGTGGGTCTGGCTGTTCCATACATGTCTTTGTATTCAGATTCAAGAGATACCTATTTGATTCAACAACAGTTTTATCTGCTGTGAAGCTACCTCTGTTCCCATCTTTTTCCAGCAAGAAAAGGGGTATCATCCTAGTGATTATGGCCATTCACTTTCCCATCCACCTTCCTAAATCAGTAAGTTTCTCTCTTTGAGACCAAGAGAAAAAAATCACAACTGTATTCCTTGCTTTATTCATCCATTGCATTACAGCTTTGGGTGAAATATGTAAAGCGAAGCATCTTTCTGGTCTGGGTCAGATTACTCTTACATGTCCTTCAGGGTGGTTTCTACTTTGAAATGTTCTCAGCCAAGTGTGTTCCTGAGGTGTAGGTCTCTCCAATCTATGAGCCCGGGGCCTGAACTTGCAAATAGTCATACTGGGCTAGAGAAGAAGTTAGTCAATTGTTCTCAACCCTGGTGCACATGGGCATTGCTGGGCTTATGGACAACGTCAATACCAAGGTCCCAGAGATTTGGATTTCATGGTCCATGGTGGGGTCTAGGAATTGGTGTTGTTTTACAAGCCGCTCATGTGATTCTGAGGTGCAGGAGGGATGAGAACACTGTTCTAGTGCCTCCTAAAGAGAGAATTGACTTTCAATGTCTCTTGAACATTTGCAGCAAGTAATGAGTGACTATAGAGAGGCACAGGACCAATGGCACATACACCAATGGATTCTCTGATTTGGGCCATCTTTTCCTGCCTTCATTGATGGGGACAGCTTGGTCAATATTAGAGATGGCATGTTCCTGGAATACTCATTTGAAAGTTGGGATACATTTTCTCCATAGAAACAATGTACTGCCTGATGGTTAGGTATTTTATGTACCTAAGTAGAATGGCGTGATAGCCTTATAAGTCTAAGTTTTAGAATGTGTGTTTTACTTTTTAGAACTGTGTTAAAAAATTCTAAACAACTAATTTTAAAATAAATGTATAGATGCATAAACTATATTTAAGTTGATATAAATTGGGAGTCTCCTGTACATACATGCATATATATGTATATATGTGCATGTGTATATATGTGTGTGTGTATCTATGTGTCTGTATGTATATGTGTGTATATATATCTCTCTACATATATATGTATACACACACACACACACACACACATATGGAGAGAGAGAGAGAGAGAGAGAGAGAAAGAGAGAGAGAGAGAGAGAGAGAGATAATATATCTATATCCAGGGATGATGCTCAAAATATTGAATGCACTACCAGCATGGATCATAATGCTGTCCTCTGTCCTGTCTCTGTGGGTGTATTAGAAAGTCAGTGTATCTCTACAAAAGGGATCATGCTCTTTTTTCCAAATGTATTGAATTTGGTATCATGTAATTGTCCATATTGTAAATTGTCTTCATGTTTATAAGAATATCCATCTCCATATATACTGTTGATTTCAGAGGTGTGCCAAAAAAGTAATGTGAATGACATTTAAGACAATTGCCACATATGTGTATGCATCCGTGAGTCTTGCCCTTCAGAGTAGCCACCTTAAAACACTCTATGTTCATATGAATAAGGCTACTAAAACATTTTTGCCACTTCCCTTTCAGAAAAGTCTTGAGAATTCACTTCTTCTCCCACCCGTGTAACATGAGAAATCATCCTTTTATAATTATTCCTTAGTTTGTTTGTTTGTTTTACAAAAGTCAGATCTGCCCGCAGAGCTGAAGTTTTTACCATCACGGAGTCTTTTTACCATTACTGACCATTGCTGAATCATGGGCGCTGTAGATACTTTCAAATGTATGTTTCCCCACAGAGTGTGCCTTTGTTTTTAAGCAAAGCCTACCTTCCTAGACTTAAGTGTAGAGCCTCCCAAATTGGTGACTGAAGGAGAAAGAACTCACATCATGTATATGTTTGATGAGAAAACACCAGTCAGGTTGCCCCTGCTTTCACACAGCACGCATGTCTTAGCCATGACTGACGCCCCTGATGGGGCAGAATGGTCCATCATTCTAAAGTCTGTTTGATCACCTTGATAATAGTCAGAAAGAATCTGTTACATAGCAGCTTCTGTCTTGGTTAAGCCATCCAAAATGGAAAATGAGTATGTAAGGGGCTAGCTCAGTATTGTTTGTATTTTCCCATTTTTGTCTATCCTCCAAGCTTCATCCCCCCAAAAAAAAAGTATGTGCCGGAGCTCCCCAAACTTTCTCTGTTTATGGTGCCATTGGTGTCGTAATTTTTTCCATGGTTCCCTAGGCCAAAATAAATAATAGTCCCACTTATTAGGTAATTAGGTCCAAACAACATAATAGTAGTAGTTTGCACAATGTCCTGCAGATGTTGCTTGTTTCCTTCAGAAATTTACAATGTCTGGTGGTGCCCCGTGAGTCTGCGGCATTGCCGCCGTGCCTCAGCACACAGTTTGGGGACCAGCTGTGTATGCTACACTGATGTTTGCACTGTCTCCACTAGGTGACCCTCAAAATGGAATTCTTGGCCAGGCAGTTCTCTATTTTACTTCCCTCTTGGTGTTTCATCATTATTATTGTTGTTTTTGTTTGCCGCTGGGTGATGAACTTTTTAATTGAGGTCTTACTCTCCTTGGCTTTTCATCAGTCCTGTGACATCAGATATCATAATCTAGAAAATGAAAGGCTCATTACCTCTAGCATTAGAGGAGGCTGGCACTGAGGCTGAAGGGGCCCCTGGTTTCTCCAAATGTGACTGACTTAGTATCTTTGGAATATAATCACAAAGGAGGCAGGGAGGGGCTAATGGTTTCGTAATTTAATACTAAAAATGCTTTTGTTGATGAAAGGGCTTCATCAGCTCTGCTCAGAAGCTGCTCTGTTTCTTCCAGAAGTGTCTAACAAAACACTTGACCTCTTGTGTGAAAGTGCAAGGGATGCCTCCGTCCTGATTTCCTAACCAAATGCCTTTTTGGCTATGTAACTCCCTCTGACCTCAAGGTAGGATTCATATATTCATACAATTCGTTGGAGCTGGTGGTCAGATCTAGTAAAATGAATTAAACCTCTGTTCTGGGGATTTTGCCTTCTTAATGTCTATGCCTTAAAGAGAGATTTTTCTGGCTTAAAGGAATCGTCCGTATTTATTGAATTAGCAATAAGTAGAAAGTGCAGTTTTCAGTTGGACCCATGAAAATATACATATTCAGATGAAAAAAATGCCAGAGTAAATCTAGAAAGAAGCAGCTACCAAACCTGATAGGACAGAAAAAAGGTATTTTATTCTGGAAGGTCCACATTCCTCGTGTGTGTGTGTGTCTGTGTGTGTGTGTGTGTGTTTGTGTGTGTGTGTGTGTGTGTGTGTTTACTGTTAAATGTACTGTCAGTTTAAGACACTCTAGTTTTCTTTGGCTTTAATTGGGGTACTCTAGATTCCTTTGGGAATCTGTTAATTGCTAGGACCTTTTCCCTAGGAAAATGCACAGTGTACATGGAACACATAGTTTTGCAAACATTTTTTGTTGAGTGGGGAGGGAGTGGAGTACAATTTTACAGAACCCGTAGGATCAATAACCTTTGCTCTGTAGAATACGGACTGTGATATTCTAGACCAGGGATTGGTAAACATTTTCTGTAAAAGGCCTGATGGTAAATATTTTTGGCTTTGTTTTCCATACAGTGTCTGTTGCAACTAGTAGGTCTGCTCTTGTAGTATAAAAGCATCCGTAAACATGTCAATGTATGAGCGTGGTGCTGTGTTCCAGTAAAACTTTATTTGGAAAATCAGGCAATGGGCCGGATTTGGCCCCCATGCTACGGTTTGCTAACCTGTCCTAGACCATCAAATACAAAGCTAATTGATTAACTATGTGTATGAAGTTTTTCTCATTAGTGAATATTTGGCTCAGTTTCTGCTGAGTCAGATTAGGAAGACAGACACAGGAAAATGAATTCAGAAAGGATGGAGACTGTTTAGTCCCATGAAAATTGCCTCTTAATTTCCTCAGGTCAGAAGCCAAGGGGACAGTTTTCTTCAGATTAAATTGAGTACTTGCTTTTTCCTTTTTTTTTTTTTCAATAACCAACATAACTTACTTCAACTGGGAAATGAAAGGCACACTTCTCTTAGATGTTAACTGCATTCTTGTCTCTTAGCTCTGCCTTTTGTTTTTTCTGTGGTGCGAGTCACGTGCCAGGAGAATGCAGAACCCAGACTGCTCATGATTCGGTTTTCCCTTTCCCAGAACTGTATGAGGATTTGAGAATTTGGGAGGCTGTACTTAGCTCAGAGGTAGAAGGTGGATAGAATTCTTAAAATCTTCCGATTCATCCGCCTAATCTGTTTGGCCTTCTTTTAAAAAAGTAAGAAAGAATGGTCTGGGGATAGAACACTTGTTTTAAGTGGACTTACTACCCAAGCTCTCGTTGTGGCAGGAGACTTAGGCGTACACCTTGAGTACTATTTCTGGACTTGGAGAGACGAGGCTGATTTGCCTTCTTCCTTTTTTTGAATCATTAATAAATGTCAGTTTTAAGGGGTCTATGCAAAAAGCCTCCTTTCTGATAGGATCACCGTGGGTTGCCAGCCCTGGTTTCTAGGCCCATAGATTCTGGTGAAAGCTCTGTGTTCTCTATGGGGCCAGAACAACTGTATCATTTGTTTCATCTTCTTTCATTCAGTACTTGCACCATCTTTGCTGTATAGAACACTATACAGCTAACTGTCGGCCGGTTACCTAAGCTGTCTCCATTTTCTTCCAGAACAGTACAGCACACCTTACTTAAAGCTATAGGCTCTTTATTATTCAGAAACATTTTTTTTTCCTGCTGTATTATCTGGCAAACAAAAATTACACTTAGAATGACACTTAGACACTTAAAGAGAGGGTATTTAAATATTTGATCTGGCAGTTTACCTAAAAGAATGTTTTCTCTTCACCTAGGGAAATAAAACCTGAACTCCAGAGCCTTCAAAATGAAATTATCTTTTGGGGGAAGCAGATTGCTGCCAAATACTTCACTCACCACCTGTTTCTGGTGTCCACAAAGAAGATGTGTCATTTTGCTGAGGTTTAGAGAGTCACTGCTCAGAGCGATGCACGTATAATCCTGCCATTGCGGGTTCTCCAAAGGAGTCATTTGGAATCAAGACTTAAGTTGGGGGTTATCTTTTTAGTTCCTGACCCAAACTCCTTTTACAAGCAAAATTTCCCTGGAAAACCTCTTTCCTCTCTGAGAGGAAGAGGATTTGGGCCTAAGTAGAAACACAAGGCAAGGTCAAGGACTTTGTTGTAGGGATATATATATATATATATATATATATATATATATATATATATATATATATATATATATTTTAAAGAAACTAGTATCACCTCGTATTGCAAATGTGTTAATTGAATTTAAAAACATCCACTTTTATTGATATCACTTCTATTGTCATTTGTACTAGGACACTGAACCTTTTATTCTTGGGAGTTTACAGTTAGATTTTGGGAGATTTGCATTGTATTTCTTTCATATGGTTGTCAGTATGGACAGATTGCTCCGTGGGCAGTTCATCTTGGCATGCCTAGGTGTTCCCTAGCTTACACTTTTGCATTTCTGGGATTCGGGATCTCTTTCGAGGAATCAGGGTAATGCTCTTATGACTGAGAGATTGAGTTCAGGGAAAGCCCGGGAAAGTTTAAGCGCTGACTTGTGTCTTAATATAGGAAACAGAACTTCCTAAGTAATCCCCAGAGGCTGTGGCTTTGGCTAGGCCATCACACTTTTTTTTTTGTTGTCCTTGATTACATTAGCTTGTTATTCCTCTGCCGGTTACAGATGACCTGGGTTGACGTACCACTTCTGTGGAAAGGAAGTGACCCGACTATTCTATCAAAACTCATAATCAACAGTTTTGCAGAGGTCTGGCGACATGGATGATTCTACTGTCACCAAATCTTGAAAATGTGAAAGGATATCTAAGAGAACTTGTAGCAAAACTCTCATAATTCAAAATGTTAGACTTTGTAATAAAACTTCCCTTTGGCTTTTAAAGAAGAGCAGCGGGGTTGGGTATCTGTTCCTCTTAAGTCGTATTCTCCTGTGGCCAGCAATCAGCAGTTAACATCATTTGGTTACAACCAGTGTTTGCATTGGAGTCTGCAAGCCGTTTCAACCAAGCAAGTCAGGCCACTGCTTTAGGGATTGTCGTCGGTCTTTGGAATTTAAGGCTGAACTGTGATGTGAAATCGTGTGGGAGCTGGAATAAAAGATAAATGCAGAGAACAGTGCTGAAGTAGGAAACACGTGAGTGAGCAAGCTTACAAAAGAAGTTGACAGACAAGTATATACCTTAACTTATTTTCAGTATTACTACAGAGATGATTTCCTATGGAAAAATATAATCAGCGAAAGCCAAACCTTCATTTATTTTTTCCCCTAAAAATAGTGAACGTTAAGAAGTTTCAGAGACTAGCATTGATTTGGATATCACAAAATTTTCTCGTGTTTCCTTAGTGTTATCAATTCTACAAAGTCAGCATTTTAAAAGATGACACCCAGAAAAGAGGTAAATGATTAGAAGGGTAATAACAGCATTTTGAGAGTGTACAACCCATCCATCAGCTACCTTCTGGGTAAAGAAAAACAAATACAAAACCAAGCCACTTAATCTTTAGTTCTGGTGGCAGACATTTTTTAAGAAAGGTGGACACCAAAGGTTATCTAATGAGCATACTTTTTTCACAATGCAGAGAACTATGAATGTTCGTAGAAATAACACTACAGTTCTTCACCAGAAGAGCTAGAATGTATGATGTTAGAACATAACACTGAATGCTAGTTTGAATTTTCAGGAGCAGTGAATTGTGTGGAAGAAGTCATTGTTTTCTTCGGATCTCAAGTTGTCTGTCCTAGTTTTGTTCAATACTTGGGGAGTTAAGAGTCAAGAGCACAGAAGTAGTTTCCAGAATGTATGCATTGGTGCCCGTGGGGGTCTCTTGTTATGAAGGGAAGGAGAAGATAGTTTGTGATGAAGGTCAGCTTTGCCCTTCTGAAACCCCAACAACCTTCATACAGAATATTTGGCTACCAATATTTTCCCCTTTAACTGGACGTCTCTGTGGCTGTTAAAGGCTTGGCAACTTTGGATGAAGTGACACCTTGAGGACCGTGAACAGCTCAAGAATCTGAGTAACTTTGTAGCCAACAAGGTCTGTGAGTTGCTGGCTTTGCTGTATTGAGGATGCTAACAGGTTTGAAGGCGGAAGGGCAAGAAGAAAGGGCCATTTATCTACTTTTTAAGCACGCATCATTTGAAAATGCAAAAATCAATATGTGGTGGCCATGCATATAGATCCTCAAATTGCTTACTTTTCTAAAATGGTTGATAATAAACTGATTATTCTCAGTGATGAGAATAACTTCTACCTTTGCAAAGGCAGGAGTTGTAATTTTTGTTCATTGATGTGTAGGAAAAAGTAAAGCTTTTTGGACAATTTTGCACAGAGAAGGATACTATCTGAGGCTCAAGCTAACAGTTATTGTTGCTGGGTTTTACAAAGGTTACTGGTGGAGAATGGTAATGGGAACCTGGTACAGGCTTTGGAAACTGAAAACTACAATGGTGTATCTGTCATGAACTGAACACAACGGAATGCTGAGACTTTAGCTGAATCCTATCAGGTGCCTTCTACACACACACAAAGGGTCTGTGGTGAATTCTGATAGTGGTATGTTTGCTACTACACCAAACTGAACAGCTGGGGTTTCACAGCAGCCATTTTAGAACACTGTAGGTGTCAAAAGTCCCATTTGGCAACAGTTTGTAGAGTTCTTGGCCAATCTCTGTGTAAAAGTCACCCAAGGAGGTTTGATTAAGAAAATTCTTAGACAGTTTATCTGTCATATTACTTCTGTGTTTGACTTATTCTTTAGTCTCAAATTTATTTTTTCAGTGGAGTGATTTTCTATGTGAACTGAAATGATGTTTTATAAAAATAATAGGTATTTTTAGAGGAAAAATGTTTTCTTTATGTAATTAGCTTCCACAGTTGGAATGTATTTCTACCATATGGAATCATCACATTGAGTCATTTAAAGCTGAAAGAAGTGTGAGGGATGTAGTTCAAATTTTTTATTTCAATACATGAACAGTTTTTCTATATATTTTGTGAATATCTCAATGAGATGCTAGATATAACTTCTATATGGAATTGAACTTTACAAGAATTTTAGTAAAATAGGTGGGGTTTCCCTAGCTGCCTTTGTGCTTCAATTTCATCGCTGAAAATGCTGCTTCCATTTATTAATTAATCTGGTCTTTGTCAGGAAAAAAAAACACTTTTTTCCTTACATTGTGTGAATTTTATGATAGACCTTTCTTGTATTTGTGTATATGACTGATTGTTTCCCTATGTTGCACCCCAAATTTGTTTTTAAGCCATGTCTATTGTTAAGACAGCTGTTGGGCAAGTGGAAACATGCCTGGTCTTTACAATGCCTTCATGCTGGAATGAAGTAATTCCATATGCTGGTTAGGAGGCCCTGCTATCTCTTCCTGGCACCTGAAATACTCTCAAAGGATATTGGAGAGTTGTGTACCCTATCCTTTGAAACCCATCTCCAACACTGTGTCTCTGGAGAGTCATAGAAGAATGGCTACCATTTTGTGGATACCTTCGTCAGCTGGCTTCCCTCATCTTCCCTGCCACATATAGCATGTTGCTGGCTTTCCCTGGTGGAAATCATCTCTTTCATGGATTGTGATATCTTTTCTTTATGAATGAGGCAGGCTGAATGGTAGAGTATGGAACTCATTAGGAGTTCATAAAGTAAAGACCTAAAAGATGTGGATGTCGGTGGAATGTTTCCATGCCTTTGAGGTGAATGTTAAATTTATGTTCTAGCCCTGGGAACTTTGCTTGTGAGCTCCAGAAGCAAAGAAGGAGTTGGAGGTACATACTAACTCTGTATTTTGCTATGTGGAAGTGTATGGCTTTCTTAAGGTGAAAACATTCCTAGTCATTGTATGGGGAAAGAGAAATTATGAATATCCATTGATAACTTCAGTCAAGCTCCAGGGTTATATTTAAAAATACCTGTTTTGTAGGGGAGTATGCCTTTTGTTGTCTGCTGTATTGGCTATTTTGGCCCCCATACATTTTCATTTTAGTCTAGCTTTCCTGTTATCCAGGTGTGTGCATTGTTTTGTTTTGTTTTTTTTCTTTTGAACTACTGCTTATTGTAATTGGTGATGTTATCTCAAAATCCTGAAACCAGTGAAATATCTAATGCGCAGGACTTGGTTGGGATAGATGCAAGTATTGGTATTGATGTAGGTTAAGTTTTAATAGAGTTACCAGAAATATACTGAATTGAGGGGGAGTGTGGCTTTGAATAAATCATATTTGCTTTTAACATTTGGAGAAGCCACCTGTCCTAGGTCCTTATTCTTGAGAAATTCATGCAACTATCATTTGTGGGGCATATTTAATAGCCTGGCTTCTATCAGATGATTGGCTTCTATCAGCCAATAAACAAGGAATTGTAATAATTGCCAAAGTTGGGGTTAATTTTCCTCTTATAGATCATTCTATGATGAAATAAATATCCAATCAGTATGTTGTAAAAAGCATAACTTTATAATTTCCCTCCTCTTTTTCTGATCTAAGAGCATAGTAAAGGAAGGGTAAAATTCTGATGTGCTGCAAAATAGTTCCTTGAATCCATATTTTTGACCAAGGAAATGGCTGTGATTTTGGTTGTTACATGGCTCATATGGCGACTGCTTTGGCTCCTCTCTCACCACCTCAAAAGGAAAATGAAATTGAGAGATTAATTCAAACTTAGATTCCGGTGTTATGAGTAGCTTACGCTTTGATTTCACATCTCAGGATATTCTTCAGGATCATATTGCTGCTGAGGATTAAGGAACAAGCTGCAGACACTGTAACTGGTCTCCGGATGTTTGTGCGTGTGTGTGTGTCTGTGTGTGTAACACTTCACACCGTGTGTGTTGTATTCAATGTTGTGTCCATCCATGAACTGACTCAAACAACAATCTGAAGCTAGAGAAGACAGTGATAACGGCGAAAGACACCCAACCACCTCTTTCCGTCAGAGTGCTTGCTGTGACTTTTCATAGCTAGGACAAATAACATAAGTATTCAGGAATAAGGTTTCCTTGGAAGAAATGGTGTGTTGATCTCATAAGAAAATGTACCACCAATAAAAGACATTTTAAAAAGTGCCATGAGTCTGTGTATTAGTTGAGTTGTTCATGGAAATCCTTTGTGCCAGAAATGCTGCTTTTAGGTATAAAAGCCCTACATGTAAAAACTTCTCTTGAACTGGTTCTTCTCTTTTGCTGCCCCATCTTTGTTACCCCACTTCCAAAATATAATGGAACAAAACAACACTGTCGCAGTCTTTAAGACTCATTAGAACGTCATTTCATCTGCAGTGAACTTCAGACCCAATATTTTTATAGCCAGTATTCGTAAGGTAGAACTGAAGGCCAATATTTCATTATTAACATCAGATGGCTGATGGTGGGGATAGTCCAGATGGCTTACATGAAAAGATCAAGACCAAGACTTTTTGGCTTGCATGTGTTTCTGACACTGAACTGTCAGGCCAACTAGTCATTCAAAATTTTCCCAGTACTATGTGTAATATATGTAGTCTTAGGAAATTTGTTTTACACCGTTAGGCAGCGGTGCAATGCAGATGGTCTGGGAAAAATAGAACATGTTAGTCCAAATAAACATGATTGGTTCTGCAGAGTTCTTTGATTTCTCCAGTAAACGGAGTGACCAGATCTATTTGACTGGCATCCACGTTAATCCAGTTTGGAGAAGAATTGCTAGACCTTAATGCTAATAGTTTGAGTGGATCACCAAATATGCCTGGAGGCAGTCACTCACCTCTGTCTTGCTTATTGCTTAAGCAGGTTGTTGCTGAAGCAGGGATTGACCCCTTTATAAGTCCCTAGTATTTCACCTCAGATAGGTATCATTTCAGGGATTGGAATACGAAGTGGAGGGCGCCCCCTACTTCTGCATACATCATTCAAATGACTTTCCAATAACAATGGTCTCATACTGATTTCGTGAAGTCCTTCTCCCCCAGACTGTATTAAGATTGCTGCAGTCCTACATCTTCCTTAAGTGCTAGGCCTTCCTGGGCATTAGGAATTTTGTTTTAGGTTCCTCTAAGGGGTGGAGGGGTGTGGTGGGGGAAGGCCTAAACACAAGACTCAGGCATCGTATGTAAGGGTTATTTTATCCACTTCTCCATAGCCTTTCCTTCTTGTCCACAGGAAGGGAATCCACAGCCATATCTTACTGTCATACTTTAAAATATCAGATATTTAAAATATTTTTCTTTTGATGGGTATAATGCCTTCTTCACACGCCATCACAATGATTTCATGCTTACTCAAGATTTTGTAGGAAACTGATAGTGGCAAATGGAGAGAGACAATTGGGCTAGTAACAAAAGATTTTTGTGGTTTTTCTTAGTGTTTGGTCATCTTCAGTAACAGCAAACCCCAAATGTAATAGCTTAAAACCACTTGATTGCTATTTCTCCTGTCCTCTGGGTTGACTGGGCTGAGCTGGGGGATTCTTGCTTATCATCTCATGCAGTCACAGTCAGCTCAGTGGAGCAAGGGTCAGGGAGAGCTGCTTCACTCGTGTCTGGTGCCTGGGCTGGGGTGGCTGGACTGGTATGGATCTGGAGACTAATAATGCTTCTCTATCTTCATGTGGCCTTTCTATGTGGCTAGCTTGGGTTCCTCACAGTGTGGCTGTCTCAGAGTAGTTGGAATACTTCCATGGCAGTTGGATTTTCCCAGAATTAGTGAAGCAAAAATCCCAGGCAGAAGCTGCAAGGAAATTACACTGAATCCTAGTATGTGTGTTTCATGGCGGGGGACATCTTTGAAGACTAGCTACCATTCTTGGTCAGCTGAGTCCAGTTAGAATATAGTTGCAAATTTTTAAAAAAAGATCTTATACCTTCTTTCCTAAATTGGTGATCAAGAGGCAGTAGACAGAATGTATTAAAATGAATGATGAAATTAGTTTCCATTTACCGTATTTATCATCCACAGATTTGTCAAGGAAAGTACTTTGGTCAAAATGTTATTGTATAGAGAGTGAGTTAGCCTTCTCTGCCTGAAAGTCTTAAGCCATAGTTGGAATTAAAATGACACAGCAGGAAATTAAATATTAACACTGATGACTCACAAAACTGTTCATACTTACCCATCACCCCAGATGGTCGTGGTTCATAAATACTTGCTGAATAGGTGTTTTCCCCTTAAGTGGAAATAGCTTTGTTTTTTTATTTTTAAAATAATACATTTTGAGAAAACTTAAAGAATACATGCAGGAAAATAAACATACACAATTCTGAGTTAATTGTTCATGTGTTCTTTAAAATATATAGTTCCATACTTTTTACACACACACATACAAAACCTTAATGGTATTGTACTATTGTTACTTGCCTTGCTTTCCAAATTATATCATGGGCATCATATGTCAATTAATTCAGATGACATCATTGTTAATGTCTGCTTAATATTCCAATATATACACATATATTCAGTTGCTCCTATTGGTGGAAATTTTGATGATTTGCTTTTGATTTCTTTGATAAATATCCATATTTCTACATCATTATGCATTAGTTTGTTTGTCTTGCAGAAATTTTAAAGAGCTGAAGAACCTCAAACATTTTCCCCAGGGCTGAAAATCAGCAATGGTTTCACTTGTCTCAACACAGCCTTCTTCTTCCATCCTTGTGGTGCCCACCCCTTTCCAGGTCCAGCCTTCAGCTAAGGGGTCAGTCTTGCTTGGTAATAAATCAAAATTAGGAATTTACAGTGCTGGGACCTGCCCACACAATGGTGTGATGATGTTTCTAAATGTCTATTTCTTGAATAAATTGGAGCATAAAAAATGTCTTTCAGGAATATCCACAGAGGAAGAAGTCACTAGGAAGAAGCACGTGAAGAGACAGTATAGAGCATAGAAACAGAAATGGAACCTGCCTCTGAGAAACAAAAGGTTGTGTGGTTGTGTTTTAAAACTTGCAGTTTTGGTATAATGATTACGTCAGTGATTATGGTCTAATGATTGGATTATGTGAGGTGAGAGCAGAATTTCCAATTGGCCTGGTGAGCACTGGACCCATTTGAGACCACACTGTCCTAATGAAGCTAGAGCGAGAACTCTGCAAACAAAACGAATCATCGCTGACTCAATGGGCATCAGCCCATTTTGTTAGATGTGATGTAGCTATACTGGTTTTGAGAAGCTCTGCACAAGCTGGAATTTGCCTTCTGTGTCCTTGTTCTTCAAAACAATAGCACCACTGCCATCACTCGGGAGCTTGTTAGCAAACGGAGAAGAACCCGGAGTATAACACCATCCCCGGGTGGTTCATATTCACAGGATATTCACAGGACAGTGTGTAAAGTAGTGGTCTACCCATGTCATCTAAAGTTTGAATTGTCAGACCTCAAATGCAATTCTTTTGATGTTGACCTCATATTGCAGACGAAAGATACCTCTGCAAGTGATAATCAGGCTTATAAAGTAGAGTATCAATATTAGAGGGAGGAATGTATGTGTTAAAGTATATTTAAATATACCGGCATGCTGATGTTTGGTTAAATTCAGCTTTTTTTTTTTGTTTTAATTGCAGGATCATTGAAAAGAAGTGTCATGAAGAAGACAAAAATGACCCTTATGCTTGAACACGTTTTTACCAGTTGTAGATAAGTGTTTTGTAGATTCCAAATGGAATGCTGCTTTACGTATGCAGAGCGCTGTGTAAGCTGCATCGTGGAAGAGGTTTAGGAGATGGTGACCATGAAGCTCAGAGACCGAAAAGGATGCTGCTTCTACTGTTTCCAAATTCAGTGACTTCCTGGTATTATCTGGGCCTTAATGCACCTCACCTTGGGTTTCCTTGCACTGCCAGTCTTGTCAGAAACTTTCTTGGTGAGTGGTGGCTCTCTGTTCCCCGAGGAAGGACAAGAGTCAGAGGCAGAATTTAATGCGACTTGCCTAAGAATAGTCAGCTCAGCTCAGCTCAGCGCACTCAGTTTTCCTCTGATCTTGCGTGACCCCATGGACTGGGAGGCAAAGAGTTGTTCTTAGAGAAGAACTTGCTAAACCACTTGACATTTTCAACAGCTGCAGAGCTGTTTATCAAGAGCATGCCTTCTCTCTTGGCTCCTTCAATTTGGCAGCCAGGAACGTCAAGCCAGTCACATTGCATGCTTTAGAAAACTTCTGAACAATTCACAACTTCCACCATAAAGTGGCTAAATTAGTCTCACTAGTCCGATAGTGATCTTTGGATGGGCCATTTTCTCCTCAAGCCGGTTGGCTTTTGGGACTCGTTCACTGGAATCAAATGAGTCATGCTGGAGATAAACATAAATACGGATTTGCCAGCGCCTCCAATTCTCTAAACTGTAGCTCATAATGAGGAATAGATTCGGTCTGTTTCAAACCACAAGGCTAGGGCAAGTGGCAATGTCTGTTTGCCAATAGCAAAGAACATGAATTCTGTTTATTAAGCATTTTGTTTTTTTTTAGAAATTAAGGAGCCAGTGAGTTTTAATTTAGCTTATCTGGAAATTATGTTTGTGTGCAAAAATATCCATGATTCAGGACATACTTTTGCAGGATAATGTGAGTTGAAATATAACTTGGTAATACTAATAACATGGGTGAATAATTATTTTAAAATAGTGAACGTGGTTGTGAACTGAGCAAGAGATGGGTCTTGAGTTGGTACTGAAACAAGAAGGAAGACTCTAGTCTAGAGCCATGTAGGCTATTTAAAATCCTGGCTCCATTACTTACTAGCTGTGTGAACTTGGATACGTGTCTTAAACTTTGTTTCTCAATTTACTCCTTAAAATGGAAATAGTAATAGGACCCATTTTAGAGAGGGCCTGTGAGAATTAAATGAAACGTTGCCTGTAAAGCACTGAGCTCAGTGTCTGCCACATTATTGTCACTCAATAAGTTTTTCTTAATATGGTCCTCTGATCAAGTACTTTTGTAACAAATACAAGGTCAGACAATTAAGTTCGTGAACTTGTTGCAACGATGTTGCTAACTTTTTTTGATATCAGAGGCATTATTCATTATGAATTTGTACCAAGTGGACAAACAGTTAACCAAGTTTACTATTTGACAGTGCTGAAAAGGCTGTGTGAAAAAGTTAGACGACCTGAACTTATCGCCAACAGTTCATGGCTCTTGCATCACGACAATGCACCAGCTCACATGACACTGTCTGCGAGGGAGTTTTTAGCCAGTAAACAAATAACTGTATTGGAACACCCTCCCTACTCACCTGACCTGGCCCCCAATGACTTCTTTCTTTACCCGAAGATAAAGGAAATATTGAAAGGAAGACATTTTGATGACATTCAGGGCATCAAGGATAATACGACAACAGCTCTGATGGCCATTCCTGAAAAATAGTTCCAAAATTGCTTTGAAGGGTAGGCACTGGCGTCAGTGCATAGCTTCCCAAGGGGAGTACTTCGAAGGTGACCATAGTGATACTCAGCAATGAGGTATGTAGCACTTTTTCTAGGATGAGTTTGTGAGTTTAAATGTCCGAACTCCTACAGGCAGCCCAGGTGACCCGAACTTGTCCCTGTGTGCTTGGTCTCATATAAAGATTGCAATGAAGGAGACCATGGGCCTGAGGGTCAGGAGAGGCAACCTGGTAACTCAGCGGTCTTGGCAGGACCACTGGATCGGAATCAGGACTGCAACCCAACTCCCCAACTTCATGCTATCCAGCATGAAGGGATACAGAGGGGCCAGAGGCTCCCCGTGCATTTATTCTTCTCTTATAATTGGCAGGCTGGGACTGAGCCTTGAGGTGAAAGGGACTGATGGATCCAACTAGAGAAAAGTAGGAGAATGAGGTACTAAGAACCAGACCTATAACCTTAGGCTTGAAGTAACAGCAGTGGCAACATTTCTATTTCCCAGCTGGAGGGGATGGGTGACCCCCACACCCATCACACAAAGTGTAGGCCAAGGTGCTTGGGAAGATATACCTTGGATCATTTGTTCTTCACTTTTAGGAACTTCTTAAGAAATGTCTAAGATGGGGCCATCACTCTGCAAGGTGTCTTTACTCTTTGGAACTTAGGGTTTATTAGTAGGCAACCCTGTCCGTGCCATTCAGATGGACTGTAAAAAACCAGGCCCACTTGTGGAAACCAGTGCCTATAGAGCATGTGAACCAGTTTTATTCTCAAATTCAAAGGAGAAAAGCAAAGACATTCATTCTTTAAGAGCCATGCCAAAGACCAATTCCAGCATCATTCAGAAATAACAATCAGACGTCACGACTAAAACAAACACCCCTTTAGCTCCTTTAAACTGGAACAGTGATGGCCATCAAATGGCACCATTTGCTAACATGGGATGGAATAACGTGGGATAGGAAGGGGTGGGGTGGGGCTCAGCCTCTCCAAATACACAATCCTGTCCTGATGAACATAGGAAGACTCTTCTGTGTCATATGCAGTCTGGCATTTAGTGAATGAACGTCTCTTGTGGTCAGAGTAAGTTACGGAAACTGTCAAGTTAATACCTTTTGCATGTGAAAGGAGAGCTCACTCAGCTCAGTGATACCAAACATTTCCTAGGTGTGTGTGAGGTGGCAGGCAGGGAGAGGTGGGAAGAAGTGGTTGGGAACGAGCTCCACTGAAACTCTCCGTTTACCCCTCTTGTTAATCTGTAAAAGACTTCTTGGCATTCTCTTAGGCAACTTCAGAAGCAGATGGAAATATTTTAAGATGCATAATACACATGGGCCTGTAACATGAATTTCCATTTTCCTTACATGACTGAACGCAGGGATGATTTGCGTTATCCTTTGGACGTTAGCAAAATTTTGAAGAGGAAATTACATTTTATGCTGTGGCTTCTAGGCGGCTTAGAAATCACAGTCCAATTTGCAAACAATGAACAGCACAAAAGCAGTGCTTTAATGCTGCCCATTATATTTTAAAGGTCAAGTGTCACCTTTATATCATGCAGTGGACAAACCTAACCTTTGACATCAAATTCAGCAAATTTCTCCTCCTCCCACCAAAATTAGGTCTTTTGAGGCAAGAAATTATTAAGCTCGTAGGAAATGGAATAGCCATGACAGTGCATTTTTCATCAGAGTAAGCATCCACATCAAACTGTAAAATTATCTTCGGTGACATCCTGATTTCAATAATTTACTGAATGTGTTGTGCATTCTTTAAAAAAATGAGTTTGTATTGGTGTACCAGCAGCATCATGCGTGATAATGTCTATATAATAAAATCTAGTGATGGAAGGGGAACTGACTCTGGGTGGTGAACACACAGTGTAATTTATGGATGATGTGATACAGAATTGCACACCTGAAATCTATGTAATTTTACTAACAATTGTCACCCCAATAAATTTAAAAAATAAAATTAAAAAGAAAAATCTACATGCAGTATTTTTATGGGCCTATAGCTAGGGAAATAAAACTGTCTTAGCACCAAAAAATTCTGAACGAAATTCAAATGTACCATCCAACAAATCATTTCTCAGCTCTGTACATCCCTGTCACCACTTAACAGTAACTGAAATCTGCTCTTCCTCAGCCTGGGTGAGCTCGCAATTTTTCCACCAGTGTGAGGGGTCTCATTGGTGCTGAATGGACAGCTCTGGATATGGTCAGATGAAGCTGTCCTGGGTGCTTTGGGACCCATGGGTGGTTTCAAAGGGGTTGCGAACTTCACAAAATTAAATGCAAAATTGTATGTGTATGAATGTATGCACATTTTTCTGAGAGGATTTATGGCAGTGAAACTTTGCAACCATAAGAAAAAAAGGGATACAATTTGTTGCTTAACTGCTACCAAAAGAAATGCTGTTTTCAGAGTACAAGATTTGTCATAAATTTTCTTAATGTGACTAGTCTCATATCCCAATCAGGTAACTAAATGATTTTAACCCACTAACATGCAAATATCCACATCTTTTCCACAGATTAAAACAAGGTCTCTTTATGCATTATAAATAGGGTTTATATTAAATATACCTTATATTTTTGCTGATCCAAAAACTTATCCCAAAACTTAAAGAGTTTACCCACTTTAATATCAGTGGGATTGGAAGAGAGTAAATTTTGACAAAACAGAGATCAACCAAAGAGCAAAAAATCATTTTCAAGGTTTGATCATTGACATTTCTTAGTACAGCAGGTCCTGAAATAACCTGGTTTCATTATAATGTTAATGAGTTGCCATAGGAACTTAACTCTTGTTTATATCAATTACCCTATGGTAAAACTGGTTTTGTTAAACATGGTTTCGCTTAAAGTTGCAGAACCTAATCAATGACATCAAGTGATCACTTACTGTGCACAACTGTAGTTCTTAAAATATTTGTTTTTAATGTGTTTGGTGTTTCTGGGGGGAAAAAACCCTATTGATGTTAGAGTCTGTTTTGGGGGTGGTGTGAATACAAATAAGCATTAAAAAAGTTGAGAAGATGTTGATAAATGTTTAAATTAACTAACTTGATTTTAAACTAAATAAAAAATTTCTCTTAAAATTCCCAGGCATATTTTGAACAGTTCACATATTTAGTAGTGTTTTATTGTTCCATATTTTTATTTCTCTATCAGTCTCTCAGCTCTGGTTGAGCTCTTTAGCACTTCTACAGCAGTGATGAACAAGCTAGATTAAAATGACTCATAACTTCTCTCTTGTGACTTCTCTCTTCTCTCAATTTAAAATATTGAAATTGTTTAACGTTTTTATAAAAACAGATAATACAATGAGAAATTTGTATTTCTGCTGTCCCTTTCAATATGAGGTTCTATTTATTTCAATAATATAGTGAATAATCAAGCTCTAATACCACACTAAATTCTGATGAAACAGAAATAACTTTATATTGTGCAAGTTTCACTCAAAAGATCCCTTTCACATGCAACTTGTAGCTCAATTAAAATTCCGTGTGTTAGTGTATATACATATGTAATTTTTTACATTGAACATAATGATACAAAGAATGCATACTTCGTCTTCTGATGGGAGGAGTTTTAATTGGAAAATTTTAATCCAAGTTCGGTATCACTCGAATGAGAAATTTGAGACAGCCACAAGGGGACAGCAAAATACACTGGATTTCCTTAAGTGGGGAAACAACAGTCTGTTCTCTGGCTCCAGGGTGTGATGAAGGCAAATGAAAGAACCAATTGAAGTACCTGGGATTTGAGCCATCCTGAAGCACAGGCATTTCTAGTACAAATAAGTGAGCTGGGGTGGGGTTGGGGCACTGTTTTCCTAGGACAACTGAATATATGAGACATCAGCTTTCTAAGTATTTCTTATGAACGGCTATTGGCGATTGGCACACAGAGTGGGCTAACACCTTTCCCAGTGAGCAGAGTGTGAATTCCCCTTCTCCCTTTCCCTATTAAGATTTCCTGTATCTAAGGAGAGAATAACAACAGGATAAAGTGTCAATAAGATGTATTAATTTTTTAAAATAGGGAAATAGACTCCTTTCAGAAGAAGTGGTAAACACTTAGTGTGGAGACAGAGTCCCAGAGAGCAGTCTCCAGGCTCTCAGTCTCACGTGAAGGGGTGCTGGCTGGGTTCTGAGATGGCCATCTGCTGTGGCTGGGTGGCCACCAGCTGGTACCAGTCAGCCATTAGCCACTGATACAGATGCCATGGCTACGCTAGGTTGGTTGGTTGGCCGAGGCGTGGACAGCGGATTGCGACTCCTGCTTCCTGTGTCTCCAACCCAGCCGCCAGCGAGAATATAATGGCATGACCCCCCTATCTATGGCTCCGTTGGTGTTCCTTTGGTGTTCTTCACCATATCCTGCATTCTTGTGCAGGAGCGGGACCTGAGTCCCTGCATGACACATACGAATCACTAATTATTATGCACTGTTCAGCAGAAAGACTTACAAAATGCAGTAGAGTTCAGGGTACCAGGAAACCTTGGATTCTGTTGTCAGAATTCCATGGTGTGGAGTTTTTAATCTTGGGCTGATTTCTTAATCTCTAGGTGTCTTAGTTTATTCACTTGTAACTTGAGGATAATACAAGAGGTTGTTTTAAGGCCCAGTTAAAAAAAAAATGCATGTTACCCACTTAACTCAGTGCCTGGCATATGGTAAGAATTCAATTAGCAGTTACAAAATTATTATAATGGATGAGTGGAACCTGGGAGTGCTCAGTAATTATCTCTTTATAACTAACAAGAATATACATTATCTCATTTCATTCTCCCAACTACCAGTGTGAGAGCTAGGTTTTATTTCCCTCTATTTTTATAGACGAGGAAGTTGAGGTTCAACCATATATTAAACAGAGGAGCTGGAATTTGAACCCCTAACTTTCTGATTCCAAGCCCATGTGCTTTCCACCACATTTGCAGACTACCATCCTTCTTTCCCTGCTCTTAGCAACTCTTCGGTCACCCGAAGTCACTTGACAGTTCTTGGAAATGACCAGGCCAGCACAGAACAGAATCATGTGACATTTTCCATGCACTGATTAGACCAATAGAGGGTGTGGAGAGGGAGGGGAGCGGAGGGCTTTTTTGCAATTACAGAGGAAGGAATTGCGACCCAAATATCTCAAACCCAGAGCAGCCTCAACGAGTAAGTCAGTGTAAGGCAAATTATTCAAACTCGTGATCACATGCATTTGTGTATCTCCCACATTATCCACTGCAATCTCTGTCTACAGGTACAAATTGAAATGAGCGGACTAGCCTACAGTGAAAAGACACATAGATGCCTAGGATCAGAATGTGGTCCTGAGCTCTTTAAGGCTTTGTGAAAAAGAGCAGGGAAATTCACAGAATTTGCTCCACCTGGTCTCTCTCAATATGGTATAATGTAGTCTCTCTCTCCTCATTAAAGGAGGCAAGATCCTATTTTTCATTTTTTATTGGAGATGCCACCCTCACTTACAGGCTTCCAGAAGCAGGTCCCTCACCATGTGCATTGGAGAACCACACTGAATTAATTAAATTAAAATTAACTTAATTTTAAATTAAAAACATAAGCAAATCTCCTCTGGTTAAAGCAGCTTCATAATCCACAAATTCTTTGTTATTTTAGACCAGAAGTTTCTTCCCATGAAACGAACAGCACTAGAATTACAGAAAGGCCACCAATAAGGCTACCTATAAACTCTCTCATTCTTTTGAGAATAGTATTATGGACATTTCCATAAATATATTTAAAAAACACATTTATTAAAAACAAAAACTCAGCTGTGCCCTCAAATGAATAACAGCTGTCCTCAGGTCCTAGCCTCTTCGTGTGATAACGTGAGCATCTGTTGGAAGAGGCCGCGAGAGGACGTGACTGCAGGTGTAACCAGGAGCTATATCCGGGCAATCGGAGGCTCCTCCCCTCTGCGGTGCTTACAAAGCACCTTCTGCCCAGCAACCCGGAAGTGGGAGCCATTTTCGAGAAAGCCGCCTTGCTGGCGCAATGTGTTGTTGAGGCCCCCGGGACAGTTTGCTGACTGAACCCCATTAAGGCCTCTGTATAAACTTTCAAGATTCTGGGAGGCAGGACAGAGAGCTCCTTGGCTTGTGACGTCCAAGACTAAGCCTCGTAAGTTCCCTTCTTAAAACCGCCATCTACAAATTGTGGTCTCTACTTACTGTGAGGCTGTGTGTGTTTGTCTGCACGTATTTGTGCGTTTGTGTGTATGTGTGTTTTGCAGCTTCACGTTTCACCCTGGAAGCTCCCGAGGTTTCGAACCTAGAGTATCAGAAATGCAACACTGCCCAAATGGCACTTGGCCACCATTGACGTCAGTCTCAAAAGTTTAGGGCCTAATGGAGAATGCTCTTAAAATAGCTTCTGATTTTTTATCTGTTGACTTTTTAAAGTAGTGTTTATATCCTAAATGCAAATGACTGTTATTTTACTCTCAGTCCCCTTGACATTGACTTGCTGTGGTGTGGGGACAGAGCCAGGAGTGCAGTTTCCAGGCTTTCGCCCTCACCTGGAAAGGTGCTCACTCGAGTAGTAAATGGCCATCAACTGTGATTGGATGGCCATCAGCTGTGGCTAGTTGGCCGTCAGCTGTAACCAGTGAGCCATTGGCCACTAATATAGCTGCCAGGGCTGCGCTGGGGAGTGGAGTTGGTCTGTTGGCAGGCAGAAAAATGGAAAGCAGGTTGCACATGGCGTGAATCCAGCCTCCAGTGAGACTATAGTGGTATGACTCCCCTACATGTGGCTCCGTGGGTGTTCCTTGTTGGTCTAGCCATATCCTGCATTCTTATGTGGGGAGCGGGAGCTGAGACCCCACAGGCCACCCCCCCATGACACATGGCACAGCGAGCAGGGTCTCCCGCACCACAGTGGTTTCAGTGGGCTCTTGTTTGCTTTTACTGAGGATGGGCCTTGAGAAGCATCCGGGCTTTCTGTGCATTTGTCACTCTTCAGAGGAAGGGGTCTTGGTGATCGTGTCAGAATGTGGTGGAGATGTCGCTGGAGGCTCTCTGGGATGTTGGAGAGAGGACTCAACCTGGAGCAGTGGTGACCAGGTTCTTGTCTTTGCACAGGAAAGAATTCAAGAACGAGACAGATGCAGGAAAGCACAGGAAGTTTATGGAAAAGAAAGTACACACTTGAGAGGGAAGTGCAGGCAGACTTAGGAGTTGAGTCCAACCTAGGAAGTTCTGACCATGGGTATTTATACCTCCCCGGGGTGGGGGCCAGGTTTTGGTAACATCCCATTGACAAGACCCCTCAGTTTCCTCCCAGTGGGTGGGATCTTTAGTTCCCTTCTCTTGTTTCCTTATTTGGCTCCTGTAGAATGTCATGGCATCAGATGCATGCTGGGAGTCGTAGTAACCGCAATGTAAATAAGATTATAATGACATTATAATTAGTTAAAGGTCAGGTCCAGGTCAAAGGCATTAGCCTTGTTGGATGAAACTGGTTCTTGTTCATCTCCAGCTGCGGGTGTAACCAGTGAGGCGCCTCACCGTGTATTCTGGAGGGGGTTGTCAATTTCCTAGGCTACCTATCCTGCCTCAGGTAGGTGGAGGAAGTGGAATGGGGGCTAACAGCCTGTGGTTTACCTAAGCTCTTCCCTACATTCTTTAGCTTATTCTGGAGCCAGGCATGTACTCTGACCGTCTGTGTACTCTGTTTCTTTTGGTCTCAAATACCTACAAATGAAACTGCTGTGAAGCATCATGTATTACATTTGGTAGATTTTACTTGGATTTTACTTATCATTTGTGATTATTGATATATATGGGAAGGAATTCTACACAGTATGCACATGGAATAGTCAGATATGGAAAAATATGTAACTTATACTTTGAATAAAGGTTTTTCTGCTCATTCTTGATAAGCTATAGAATACTGCTTCGCACATTGGGTCTTTAATTGTAAACATGCAATGGTACACTTTCTGAATGTTTATAAAGGAGATTTTTAGGTCAGCCTTCAACATGGGGGCATGATCTTGCTGAGAGAGTAGATCAAAATGGACATTAGTTTATTGAAGCAGAAATGTGTCTGCCCAGCTCTTCCCCCAAACTGCCAGAATTGCTTAGTAGTACCGTGTTTCCCTGAAAATAAGACCTGGCCGGACCATCAGCTCTAATGCATCTTTTGGAGTAAACATGGTATGTTTCACATGAAGAAGTCACCTTCACAGGTGGAACTTCTGTAGAAAAGGAACCAGAAAGACAATCGCTGAGGTTCTCTTTCTTTTCCCCTCTTTCTGTTCCCCTCCTTTCCCTTTCCTTTCCCCCTCCTCCCCCTCCTCCTCTTCCTCCTCTTCCTTCTTTTTTAAGAAATGACATAATTTAAGATGCCACCACAGATGATTTAAAACATATATTTACCTTCTTATTTTGGAAATGACCTAAAAGGAAAAATGATATAAAGGAAGAAAACAACAGGTTAGAATAGTTCATTCTTCTCTTTGTGAGAATGACTTTTTTGAGTGGAAAGATTGGTCTCTAGTAGCATAATGTGGTGGTAAGCTGGATACTCTCCCATTGTCAGGGTGATGTTTGTGCTTGTATGTGTTAGTGTGTGTGTGAACAGAATTACCCCCATAATCCCATGGGAGTAGCAAAGTAAGAGTCTCATCCTAATGGCATAAGGAAGTACAGTTCTTAAACTTGAGATGTGTGGTGACCTCTAGTCAGTCTGGAACTTTGGTTGTGTTCACAGTGGTCTGTTTTACACCCTTAATCCTTGCTCACGTTGTAGACTTATCTGTTATTTTAACACTCCAACCTGGCATTGTTTTCCTCCCCCAGTGCAGATGAGAACTGCTTCATCAGGTCTGCAGAAAAACATGCAAGACAGAATAATCTGGAAATCTATTTGGGAGAAATCCTATTGTCTGTGAAGTTACACATATCTTAGTAGCCTGACCTATAGAACAACCAGCAAGCAAACAAAAAATAAACAAGAACAAGAAACAAAGAAAAAAAATCAATAATGTCAGTAACCAAACCAAAACAAAAACTGTCCTCTGCTTCTCTGAGTTGCTAACTTTTAACATAATTAAAAAAAATATTATAACAATAAGACATTTTCATGTAGAAAATATAGATAAATAACAAGAAGAAAAGGACAGTCACCTACAATCTTAGCATTCAGAGTTAACATATATTGTTAACATTTTGGGGTATAGACTTTCAGTATGTTTGGTTGTGAGTGAGTGTGTGTGTGTCTTTCTCCTATACACATTCAGTACACACAATATAAATTTACATAATATATAAAACTTACAAAATATATAAATTTATAAAATAGAAACATTTTTGCTTTTATTCCTCTTAATAAGCATACCTTATCCTTTAATCACTGCAAAATATAAGATTGTATGAATATACTGTAGTTAATATAACTGGTCATTATTATTGGGTCTGTAAGGTTTTTTCAATTTTTCCTTCTTATTAATTATTTTATAAAAATTGTTCTTGTAGCCAAATCTTTGTGACATTACAAACGCTTACTTAGGATAAATTCCTAGAAGTAGGATTTCTATGGTAAAGGTTAGAAACATTTTAAATAGCATTTAAATATTTAACCTTTGTTGTTAAATAACTCCAAGCTACTTTTTAGCAAGGTCTTACCAATATATTCTGTCATCAGCAGTGTCTGATGAGACTGCCCTGGTTCTCAAAATCTCTGAATGTAATCATTAAAAAATATGTAAAAGTGAATTTTTGTTTTAAGGAGAATGACTAGAGAATTTGATGCCGCCATTTTGACTATTCAGACTTTATTGTGGAACCAAAGTGTTTTCCAGGAATTCACTTGTTACCATATGATTTAGTCAGTCATGTTCAAGGCAGAAGTCTACAGTGGTCATGCCAATGGGGTTGTACATTCATTTATAAGAAAGGGCACATCTTTCTTGCTTAATTCAAAGGAGCGGAAGCTGGCTTGCTTCCAGGTGGGATATCCTGATTGGAAGTCAACTCTGACACTCAGCTTTGCTCCTTCCTTACCCTCTTTTTGGTGCAGGTTCCTTAAAGAAGAGCGTGATGTCTACACACACACACACACACAGTGTGACAGACACATGATCTACTTGGTCATCCTGTTTCACTTTGGGGCCCAAGGGGAGGTGGAGAGGAAACAGGCTGAGAAAATTGCAGGTTGTTCCTGGTAAGTCCATATCAAACGTTAGTGTTTGGCCCACGAACAGCTGTTGCATGAATTATTTATATTAATAACAATGAGTAATAATTTACAAAAATCGTGTGTGCTTGCCAACTCTGCATTTAGTGCTATGCAATAAGCTTAGGTCAAAGTCCTTGCTGGACCTTTTATAATGGCCTTGAAAATAATGTTTTAACATTTGCAAAGCTCTTCAGATTTGATAAAGGATTTTCGTACTGATAAGCTCATGTATGGTGAGCTGTCATATGTGGTGGTACTTCATGCTTTTACCTGTCTTTGAATAATACTCCATTTAAGACTGCATGCAGATTTCTTCTGTTTCAGGTGTATAATTTCAGTCCTTACTTAAAAAAACAACTATGGACTCAAATCTCTTATTCTGTTTCTTTACTGGATATAACCAAATAGCAAATGTGATGAACTGTTCTGACATATTTAAATAAATAAAAAGATATAAAAATCCAACTGTGACAAGATAGGCTTTCACTCAGTTTCGTGTGCCCTGGAAATCAACATGCCAAAGTCCTGTGAGTCTTGGATTAGAAAAATCCCCAAACATCTTTCATGGCTGGCTGGAAGTATAAAAGTTGGTGTCCTGGCTCTCGTCCAGTGCAAAGGGGAATTTCAGGAGCTGGTTCACATATTTGTAATTTTCCAGTTTGAAGCACACATTTCCTATTGTGGCCACTCGTGCTCTCTGGGAGCACCCAGCAAATTGCTTGTAAAAAAGGCAAAGGCTTCTTGGTATCTTCAAACTGTACAGTGCTGTGGGATGTTTGTGGACGAAGAGTTCAGGGAGATCATTAATTTTGTAACCACTCTGTGGTCGTTAGTGCAGTTCTAAACTGACAATGTTTTATTAGTGTGGTTTGCATTATTAGTTTATTGGGAGAATCATTATGAATTATTGATGGTGTCCTTCCACTATGGGGAAGCTGGAGGAAATAAGAGGCATAGATGTTGTTGTTTTTAATCTGAGTTTATGAGCAGCAGTGCTCTAAGTGCTTGGGCAATCTATGGAAATACTTGTTAATTCCCAAAAAGAGATGCCGGTGCAGATGAGCAGCAGAAGCTGCCAAGGAGATAGACGTGTGTGGTATGTTCCACGTGGCCCATCACAGGTGCTTGGTTGGTGTCATCATGAGAGGCTGCCCTGTTCATAACAAACCGTGGCTGCTGTGAATAGTCAGAAACCCCCGTTGCGGCGAGGGAAGGGGAGCAGACGGCATTTGCAGAAGGAATACATAAGTACTTTCTCGTTGTAAAAACTTGCAAATAAACCTACAGCCCTTGCTGATGGCAACCTCAGTCTCTGCATTTTTGCCTGCTCGGCTGATCCTTCTAGAGGGTCTCCTTGTTCTTCTGTGATTTCGGCTTTCTGTAAACGGCACCCTATTGCACACATGAACTAAAACTTGCTTGCAGCTCGTCAGGGGTCTCTTGGAGCTCTTTTCATGTCAGTATGTATAGAACCACTTTTTGTTTTCAGCTGCTGAGTTGCATTCCACGATATAGTCTATACAGCAGGTCCTTGAATAACAGTTTCCTTCAAAGTCGTTTTGTTGATGGGAAAAAAAAGAATCGATTCCTCGCGGGGTTACTGTGTTGTCTCCAGTTGGTTTCCTCCCATGTCCCAAAGGTGTGCATATTAGGGGAACTGGCTTTTTAACATTGCAGCCGGAGTGAGTGAGGGTGTGAGTGTGAGTGGCCCTGTGGCAGAAGGGCGTCCTGTCCAGGGTGAGTTTCTCCCTGGCACCCTGAGCTGCCAGGAAAGTCTCCTGACATCTGTCACCCTAAACTGGCATAAGCAGGATAGAAAATAATGATCTTACTTGTTTTCATGCACCTTTCTTAAATGTATGTATAGCTCACATTTATTTCAGTGTTTAATATTAGAAGTGTTTTGGGTCTTTATTTGGAAATTTGGTGTTTTTGTGACTGGAAATATGCCGTAGGAAGTAAACTCTTGTTTATATCAATTAGCCTATGGGAAAATTGGTTTTGTCGTATGTCGTTTCAATTAAATTCTCAGTGTCCAAGAACCTATCGACAACATTATGTGAGGACCCACTGTATGTGCAATCGTTATTCCTATAAGTGGATATTACATTTTTCTCTGAGGTTGCCTGTCTGATAAGAACAATGTTGGAGATCCAGGGGTTTGTTGCCAGTTATTTTCTGCCCAGGTAGGGAGAGAAGAAAGGATGTTCTTACATTGGTTGGCTGGCCAGCAAAGTTAGGGCTGTTCAATACAGTTTTTGAATGTCCACTGCATGAAGAGACCCACGTTATGCCTTTTCCTTAGCCCGAGAGACAAAAGTCTCCACTAGAGAATTGAAGGATATGTGTGTGGCCAATCAGGGGACAGTTGTGTTTACCCCAAAAGCGCAGTTATATTAACATTTTTCTGTTTTCTACTTTCTGTAAGAGTGAGGGGAAAAGTAACTTTAATCTAAATTCTAGATTTTAATGAGAACCTTCTATTACCCTCTCTTTCATTATTTTAAGTTTTCAGTAGACAAGTATGCAAACTTAACATTTTGGCATTAGTTGATGGCAAAGTTTAGAACACATTCTTTATAGCCAAAGGTATTGGTATTAATTCCTAGTTTTAATGACTGTGTTGCTTCTTATTCTGTGGCTGAGATTTGACTGATACGTGGTTTCAATATGTGTGTGTCATTTGAGTGGCCATAAAAGGGGTTTATTATTCCTAAAATTATTAAATGAACTAATCCTATGATGGAGAATAATGATTTGATAACACCATCCGTGACAAATAGAGTACCAACTAATTCAAATGACCCAGTATAAAAAATTAATTTTCTTCACAAGTTTTAATGGTGGATACTTTTGTTTAGCAGAAAGGGAATATTTAACTAACACCAAGAATTAAGTATTACAGGTGGTGTTATTATAGAGTGCCCCGTGTATGGGAATATTTCATTTCTGGTTCTAAGACTCCTGCATCATAAAATAAATATTAGGTGTCTCAAAAGTAATGAAAAATAAGCTTTGCCCTGATGACTTTGGTCACTGGCTGCCATTTGAAATAGAAGTGTGAATTTAGTTCAGGGTATCTGAGAGCACAAGTCCAGGAGGAAACCCCACTCTCCTGAAACCTGCAAGGGCCGAATGTATCTTGTCTGGTCTAATGTGTTTAGGGACTTCAGATATTTGAATGGGTCCTGATCAGAGTGAACAATTGGCTTTGAATTTTGACACTTATAACAGAGCTAACTTGGAGTTTTTTTGGAAATTTGATGATGACCCAGTGACTTATCTGGCAAAGAAGGTGTGTTTTTAAAGTGTTGTTATGAAGCGGGGTGAATCTTTCTGGAAGTATCTAGTTTTGATTGTCCTCCTGCCACCTTCCCAACTGCTACTTGAAATCCTAACATCTTGGAGAATTCTTGTGTTGCCCCTTCAATAGGCAGGACTCTTTGCTTATTCCCTGGTAAAGAGGTATGGCATTTCCAGTTACCCAGGCTTCTGAAACAGAGCACTCTTCCTCCCTTGGGGATCAGCTCTGCCCTAGGGAAAGGAACTGGCCACTTCAAGGACATTTTGATTTGATGTGCCAGTTTGAGCAAGGGGCACATGAATACGCTTGATTTATTTTTGTTCATAAGAGAAAAACAAAACTCTCCATCATCTATGAGGTAATCAACAACTGTTTATGGAGTATTTACAGTGCCCTCTCAATTGTGCAGTGTGCTTTTGGGAATATGAAAAGAAATTATCAGAAGCTTCTGCACCACCTCCCCTCCCAGCATCCTCCTCCTTCCCAGGCAGGATCTTCCACTTACATCTACCTAAAAGTCCCAAGTCAGATAACATTCGGAATTGCATCCTGCCTTCTCAGAAACATTCAAAACGGCAAGAGGGACTGCAACGCCTGGCACGTTCTGGAGGCCTGGCCTTGGGGTTGCTTAAACTTGACTCCTTGCCCATTCTTCTTGTCCGTGTCCTGGACCCCTTGCTGGCAGCTTTTTGTTGTGTTCCTGAGTCTGCTACTGGCCTCTCCAGACTTTGTGCCTGTCTGTGTGTCTGCTTCTGTTCTGTCTGCTCCAAGTAAGGTTCTCAGCCTCATTGTCTGTTGGGTTCAATGCGTGACAATTTCTGAGTCTGCGCCTGAGCTGACCTCACTTTGGTGCCTCCAATTCTTGTCCCGTGCTCTAGATTCTGTCTTCCTTTCTGCCTAGAGCCTGATCCCAGGCCATGGTTTATAGCTGTCATGGTACAATCCAGCTGTTTTCAAGGGGAGGCTGGGCAAGAGGATGTGAATGACTTGGTGAAAAATGATAATACCTCCTTAAGGAAACTGGAAGTGGTGAAAACATCACTGATGTCTGCTGTGGTTCTAGCATGACAGTTTGAACCATAGTCCGGAATGGGACAGGCCCGATTCTGTCCTTGTTTTGGTTTAGTTTTGAAGAGGTTATTAATCCTCAGTTTCCTGCATGTAAAAATGTGACAAATCTCACAAGATTGTTGGGAGCTAGAAAATGTATACAATATCCTTAGCAACAAATGCTTAGCAAATGATAGCTGGCACTTTCATCTTATTGTCTTGGCAATTGAGTGGCTAGGTGTTGTTATGCTGCTTTAATCACTTGGAAGTGATGACATGAGCTTCATTTAATCCTAATCCTTACAACTGACATTCATTAGCTACTTTCTATGAGCAAAGGATTATGTTAAGCAATCGCCAGGATATAAACATGAATAGAAGATGATTTCCCTGAAAGGAGCTTACGATCTATTAAGAAACACAAAACAATGTTATTAAAAGGCCAGATGCAATAAATGTGATAAAAAGGAGATGCTATGTCTAGTGGGGGCAGAGTGGGAAAATGGGATGTCTAATGGCTTGGAGAGTTTGGAAAGGCTTCATTAAGTAACAACATGATATGTAGATGATGGATTGTAGAACTGTGCACATGAAACCTATGTAACTTTACTAACAATTGTCACCCCAATAAACTTTAATTAAAAAAAAAAGTAATGGGCATCTGAACTGAGCATTGAAGGATGCCAGTATTTCTGTAGACAGAGAAAGGAGATGTAGAAATTTGTGTGATAGACATTGAGTTCAGAGAGCATATTTAGGGGCAAAGGATCTTTCTGTGTTATTTAACTTGGGGATCTTCTTAAATGTTCAAATGGAGACCATGGATGGTTTCAAATGTCACGGGCTATGAGTTTAGATTTTATGATAAATGAAGATAAATGAACAGGGTGATGTCATAATCAGGTCACATTTAAGGGAAGATTGGCTGGAGTAGTGCAGGAGGTAGATTGGAGATGGAATAGACTTGGAGAGAGGGAAGAAATCATTGCATTTGTCTAGGTGAGAGGAACGATCGACTACATTAGGAGATGAGAGGGCACATACAAGAGTCATTTCAGTGTGTGAAGCATGAGGGTTGATTGAATGTACAAGGCAAGGAAGATGGAGAAATTGGAAACTCATTTGTTTCTGGGAGTCTGGGACAATGGCGATATTATTGACATAGAAAGGGAAGGAAGGAGGTGAAGGGGGCATGGCAGACAAAGCAAAATGATCAGTCCTGCTTCATACATGTAGACATGATGTGTAATACCAGTGGGCATCCTGGTAAATCTATCTACACACAGTTGGAAAAATCCTATAAGGTGGTGTTGCTCAGATCCCGCTGGAACCTGGCTTGTCACTAAATCCACGTAAGCTAAATAAATTCTTTCTGTTTTTGTAGTCAGTATTAACTTTCTGCATTATGCTTCTTAACATCGTATACCAACTTTCCCATTTGGAGAAAGTTTATACCATCTGCCCGATGGTATAGTTAGCGAAATAATGATCCTGATTAGTGTGCGCACGTGTGTGTGTGATTATTATAATTCATTCTATCAGGACACATACAATCCTTTAACTTATCTGACCTCAGTTTCCTAACCTGTAAAATATGGGTTATAATAACCAGCTTATCTGTTTACGAGGATTGTTGTATGTCCTACTTAGAGTAAAATCACAAAGTGCTATATAAATAAATCATCCTCATACTCCTCATCAGAAGTCCATAACGGATGTCTTTAGTGGGATTTTTAAACGCAGTCTTCCACTGCTTCCTATAAAATAGGAAATCACCAAATGAGAACGCTTTTTTTTTTTGTCATTAGTCTGTGAATCATAGATTTATTTCTTCTAAAGTGATTATTAAAAGCAAAGAGAAAGAAAGCCCAACTGCATAAACACATCTCTTTCTATTTTAAACTCAAAGTGCATCACCCAAACCACAAAACCCTAAATCAGATTTAGCTCCTTCCGAGCCCGTGCCCAACCTTAGGCTCTCCCAGAGGTGAACTTCTGGGAAAGTGTCTGGGCTCCAAGCCCAGGCTCCTCTAAACGGCGTCTTCCTCTCCCCTCCCCCGCCTCCCCTCCAGCACACCTGTTTGCAGAGCCCCTTCCTCTCTCATCCAGGCATTTGGATCCTGGGCAAGGCCACCTGTTCAGGATGACGCAGATCTAGCCCTACGCACATCCTTGCCTTGTTGCTGTCTTCAGGGTCCCAAACTGTGTTGATTCTCCTCACAGGACATTATTTTTAGCCTTTATCTCTTAGTGGCTTTGTTTTCTTTCCGCCGCCTTTTGACCTGAGAGCTGGAAATAAAGTCTGCCTTCCATAAGGACGAGAAAGTTGTCACCATTTCCTTCCTACTCACATGAAAGGCCCACCCAACAAAGCCCTGGGAAGACGCTGAAAATGTCAGTTCTCTGGGTCCTGAAAACACCCGTGCTCCAGGAGCACACCTCATGTCGTGCTTGGACACTCAGCAGACTGGTTGCCCGGAATAGGCCGCTGTCCTTTCAAAGCGTCTCGAAGATGCTCCAAGGGAATAAATAAAAGGAAACCATATTTTTTTCTCTTCTTTTGATCCCTGTTGCTGAACTCAGACATCTAGGTGAATTTGAGTAGCCTGTGTACTTCTATATATATATTTTTTTAAGTAACTGAAAGAAATTCATAGGCAAAGGAGAGAAATGATTGCTTCTGGCATGATACTGTGTGAAGCTATAGCTTCCTTGGACTGGAGACTCAGTTGTTACTATGGAATAAAATATGGGAAAGTACTTTGTAAATTATAAAGTGGGAGGTGTATTAAAGGGCTTGAAAATTATATTGTCTTTGATTTTGAAGTGCATATATATGTATAGATAACTCAAATAGAATAGAAAGATATAAAGATGAAAGTGAAAAATGTAGGAGCACCCAATATTTTTGATATCGGAATCCGTTATACGGCTACTATAATTCAAGCAATTGCTTTTTGATGAGCTTTTCTTTGCGGGGGGGTGGGGGGTTTTATCAATATAACTGCAGCCAATTTCCCTTTACCTTTATTTTAGTGAAATTTTCTATCATTGTCCTTCAGATTAAATTCTAAATGTGAAATTATGGGCTCAAAAGCATACACATTTAAAGTTTTGATACACATTTCCGGACCTTCCCCCAGAAGACTGTACTCACAATTTCTCCAAAACTGAACATTTCCATTTCCTCAACTCGTGCAAACAGAGGCTTTTGTTTGTCTTCTTAATCTTTGTTACTCTGACCTTCTTTGTTGTCGAATAGCTTGAATATCTTTAATATGTTTATTAGCTACTTATATTTTGTCTTTAAGGAATTGATTATGTTTATCTTATTGCATCTTACCCCTGTGAGACTGTTAGCTTTTCCTAATTGAGTCATAAGAGTCACTTTTCTAGTGCATATTAATTTTCTTCTCTTATATATGCACATATCTTCCCAGTTTGTCATTTGTCTTTCAACCTTAAGGTGGTGGGGGGAAGCTGTAATGTAGGTCGGGCAGGGAAGGTCTCTGAAGAGGTGACATTTGTGCTGGGGTCTGAGTGATGACACATGTGAAGAGGTGGGGAAGAGTTTCTAAGCAGAGGAAACAGCTAGTGCAAAGGCCCTAAGGCAGGAATAAGTTTGGTGGTCCTATGTGTGATGGTTAATGTTATGTGTCGACTTAGCTAGGCCATGGAGCCCAGATATTTGGTGAGACACCAGGCTAGATGTCTCACCTGTGAAGGTGTTTTTTTTTTTTTTAAAGATGAGATTACATTTAAACCGATAGACTGAGTAAAATAGATTACTTCCCATTATATGGGTGGGCCTCATCCAATCCACTGAAGGCCTTAAGAGAAAAAAGACCAATGCCTTCTGAGGAACAGCAAATTCTGCCTCCAGATTGTCTTTGGACTTGAACTGCAGCATCAGTTCTTTCCTGGGTCTCCAGCCTGCTAGACCCTGCAAATTTTGGATGCATGAATTTTCTCTATGTGAATTAACAGATTGTAAGGCAAGACTAAAATGGCTGAAACGAAGATGGGAACTACTGGGTAGCTTTGATATGTGTTGAAGGTACTGGTTGCAGGACTTGCTCATGAATTGGGTGTGTGAAGAGAGGAAAAGGATAAGAATCAAGGGTAATTCTGCGAGGCACTGTACTAAGTAAGGTCTCTCTTTATTACCTCTCATTTTCACAATAATCATTACCACTTTATATATAAGGAAAGCAAGACTCAGAAGAGTTCAGTCACTTGCCAAGGTTATGAATCTATGAGGAAATCATAATTGTAGATTTTCTGAGGATTATTTGAAATCACATGACAAGCAAATAGTTTTCGGTGGGCTTCTGTTTCATGACTTGAAGTTGGGGCTTGCGGAAAGGATGGGTTGCTGCAATATTTTAGCTGCTTATTGGTCAGATATAGGTCAGTTTGTCCTACTCATTGGTGATAGATATAACCTTCCTGTCATCTTAATTTTCTTATTTTTTCTTCACCTCTTTATCTGCCAGTGACTCTTCAGTTAATTCTCTGTATTTAATGGTTATTCAGTTTCAATCTATTGTTTAACACACATTTAGGTGGTTAGAAGGTTTTCACAATGATATTGATGATATATCACGGTAGGCAGAAAAGCAAGAAAATCTTGGGTGACCTTTGTCATTTTGTTTAAAATTCAAGTTTATTGGAGTAACAATTGTTAGTAAAGTTACATAGATTTCATAGAACTTTCATAGAAAGTTACACAGAATTCTGTAATACATTATCTATATCTCACATTGTGTGTTCACCACCCAGAGTCAGTTCTGTTTCCATAACCATATATTAGATCCCGTTTGAACTCTGTCGTTTTACAGTACTCCCCCCTTACCTGCAGTTTTGCTTTCTGCAGCTTCACTTACCTGCAGTTCGAGTTACCTGTGGTCAAGCATGGTCCAAAAATATTAAATTTCGCCAAACCATCGATATCGTCTGCTCCTAACATCCTATCGTCATAGCTCGGTGAGCCAGGATCACCTCAAAGCAGACGATCCTCCTTTTGATGTATTGTCAGGTCAAAGTAGCCTAACACTAGGTCACATGCCTGTGTCATTCACCTCATTTCATCTCACCACATGAGCATTGTATCATCTCACATCATTGCAAAGAGAGGTGAGTACAGTACAATAAGATATTTTGAGAGAAAGAGAGATCATAGTTACACAACTTTTATTATAGCAGTTCTGTTTTATTACTTATTATTGCAAGTCTCTTACTGTGCCCAATTTATAAATTAAACTTTACCATAGGTATGTATGTGTAGGAAAAAACATAGTATATAGAGGGTTCAGTACTATCTGTGGTTTCAGTCATCCACTGGCAGTCTTGGAATGTGGACTACCGTACACATATTATTTAGTCCTCGCACGTATCCTACAGAATCTGTCACATTTTATAGAAGATTAACCAGAGGTTTGATGAAGTAGTTAGTGTAACTTAGATCACAGAACTAACCAATGGCAAAAGCAGGATACAAATAGAAGCTATGCTAGAACACTTTCCACCATTTCATCCTGTCACTGTTTTCTTCTTTTTCTACTTTTTCCCTAGTATTTCTGCCTTTTGGTGGTTTCGTATTACAACGTTTCCCATTTACCACTCTAAATAGATTATTAAAAAACATATTCTAATTAATAACTCGCCAATGATATTACTCCAATAAGAGAGAGTGAGCGAGAGAGAAAGAGAGAGAGAAAGAGAGAGAGAGAGAGAGAAAGAGAGATTACATGTCTATGAAGGTGAAGTTTACTTTTTAAAAAACTCCGAATGGTGGAGTTTCACGGAACATGTTCTCTGTTTATGTAGGGAAACCTTCCTGGGACTCTGAATCATAAGGTAGGAGGGGGGCTTCTACTTATTTATAAAGGCTTCACATGTGAAAACCACCATTTTCCCTAGAGATTTAATTTTTATACCACAGGAGCATGTGAATTTCAAGGCAAAGCTTGTTTCACGTCCTTTGCTTTAGCATGACATTAGTCTTAGTAAAGATTTTCCTTTCAGTTAATCTTATTATTTATTTATTTATGTATTTATTTATTTATGTGAGTAATGATTTTCCATCATTTTTGCGTCTTTGAGTAGACATTCTCAGGCTTACCCTCTTATGGTTTCCATTATATATGGTGCGCAATATGGTAGTTTGGGGATCACTGTAGGATTCTAGTGTTTACTGAATTAAACTTCCACCTCAGCGTAATAGAGTATTACTGAGGACTTTCAAAAAAGGGGGGAGAAAATGTTCAAGTCTTCACATGCTTGTGGGTGGCTTTCCGATACAAGATGCCATTTAAAATAGACTTTTAATTCATTTATTGTTGAGTCCTGGTAATTTTCTAGGTGACCTCAGTGTGTATGAACAGCATGGGCCAAGAAACTGTTTTTTTCCGGCTTTCAGACGTCAGATTGCTTCCTTTCACACCTTGGAATGTCAGAAATTTATTAACTTCTTTCTCCCCGAGATGTTTTTCTCTTGCAGTATTATTATGGTGACAGTGGTATTCTGTTTACTTGTTGCTGAGTAGTTTTCCAAACTCAGTTACAATAGAAATAAAAAGCCAACCCCCCACCCTCACCCCAACACCTTTCACCACCAGTCACATCAACAAGAATATCAACCTTTGAAAACATTTCTGTCACCAAGACATTTTATGTGAACCTTCTCAAAGGCTGGTGATTTAATACCAAAGTGCACGATGACATTTGTAGGGTTTGCCTTAGGATAAGAACAGGGAAGTAAATTCCCTAAAAATTTGTTTTAGTCACTGTATCATGGATACATATTGATACATAATATGTTTTATTATTGATTTCATTCCATTATCTATTAAATAGCCATCTTGACATAGGTTATGGGTTTTTCTTAAACAAAGCCATAAGAGATTGGCAGAGATTTGCTCATGGAATGTCAGTGCTCCCTGCCTCCATGTTCCAGCCTCACTTGAATTTAAGATGGAGCCATTGACCAGTTTTAGCAAATGGGATGTGAGCAGAAGAGATCTGTGCTACTTTCATGTCAGGCCGAAAATGTTCTTTTATGACTGTTCAGTTCTCTCCTCCCTTGCTGTAGAGGCTCTGGGAGCGGAGATGGTGGCATCATCAGATGGAAGTTTCCCAGAGAGAGATTTTCTGCAGAAAGTTCTGCGTTGGACTTCTGAGCAAGAAATGAACCTTTGCCATGTCCAGCCACCCATATCTTTGGGTTTTCCTCGTTCCCTCACCATACCGTAAGTTTACCTATTCGATATTTTTCAAATATATTTTTCAAATGTATTTATATATTTTCAAATGTATTTACTATCAGAATTATTATTCAAATTTTTATCAGGATTCCAAATGTTGCCTTGGAAACTATCCTAGATGTAAAGATTCCACACTCTTACCTTCTTATCCCAATAATTAAAATGTGTATCTGGAAAAGCATTGGTTGCAGTGTTTGGCAGCTCTTTGCAAAGTATTCCTGTGGATTTTGAAATGCCTGGACAATCCCAACATTGTGAGAGCTGAGAAGGAGAAAATGTAGAAGCAGTTTGCCTTCAGAGTTATGCATTTTGTGTACAATACAGGGGAGGAGGAACATTTATGAATATTGTGCTGGAGAAGCATCATTTAAAATTATAGCCTGTAAGAAAGTGATAATCAGTGTAGTTCAGATTGGTCTTTGGAAGTGAGCCCTGGAGGAGATTTTGTCCTGATGATCTATCCCAGCTGTTGCTCCTTTCTCTATGTCATGCTCCTGCCATCCTCTGTAGGTACACGGCGTTCACCCATGTTGGCTGCACCTCATAATTCCTTTTCACAATTTATTCTTAAAACATAACTGTCCTATATGTAATTCCTCCAGTGAACATCCAATAAATAAATAAATTAGTGAATTATTCATTTGCTTATCAAACATTAACTGAACACTTTCTGTGTTTCTATAGTAGTGCCAGCGGTGGGTTATGTACCAGGTAATTACTCTGTTCCTTGGATATTTGTTTCCCGTTTCCTTTTAGTTGTTTACTTGGAAATTATTTCAAACGTAGAGAACATTTGCAAAAATACTGTAAAGAATTCCCATATACCCTTCACAGGTTACCCAAATATTAAAATTTTACCACATTTTCACTCTTCTTTTTCTGAACTTTTTGGGAACAAGTTGCAAGCAAACATATCTTTTACCCTGAAATGCCTCAGTGTTTCCTAAACATAAGGATTCTCTTGCATAACTTAAGTGAAATCATCAAAATTAGCAAGTTAACATTGATTTATTAGCATTATGTAGTCCAGTAGTTGACAAGTGTGGCCTGCTATCTATGCTTGTAAATAAAGTTTTTTTTGGAACATAGTCACCCTCCTTTGTTTATTGATTGTCTTCCTACAATGGTAGAATTAAACAGTTTTGTCAGAGACCACATGGCCTACAGAGCTGAAGATATTGACTATCTGACCTAGAGAAAAAGTTTCTGGCCCTTGATCTGATTGATAGAGCTTATCAAATTTCATCATTTGTCCACAGTGACTTTTACCGCAAAAAACACACCCAAAACACAAAGTTTCTAGTTTAGTATCCTATCCATGATCGTTATATTATGTCTCTTTATTCTCCTTCACTATAAAATAGTTTTTTGGTTTTCCTTTATTGTTCATGACCTTGACATTTTTGATAAATATAGGTCGCCGCTTATTTTATAGGCCATACCTCAATTTAAGTTTGTCTGAAGTTTTCTCATGATTAGATTCATATTATACGTATTTGGCATGAATACTCCAGATGTGATGTTGTGACTTAGTGCAACCTAACAGGAGACACTTGTCTGTTTTTCCCATTACTGGTGATGTTAATTTTGATCCTTTTGGTTAAGGTGGTATGCCAGATTTTCTCCCTTGTAAAGTTACTGTTTCCCTTTGTTAATAAGTATTTTGTGGGATGATACTTTGAGTCTATGTAAGTATCTTTTTTTTTTTTATCAAACTTTCACCTAGTAGTGTTAGCATCCATTGATAATTCATCTCTATAACAATTATTACTATTGTGGTTGCCAAAAGTGAATTTTAAATTTTCTTTATTCCTCTACAGTTATTTGTTTGAGTTTTATTATTAGAAAGAACTTTCCCTTCACCTGTCTATATCTATGTATCTATCTATCTATCTATCTATCTATCTATCTATCTATCTATCTATCATCTAGCCATTTATTCATCTATGCATCCATCTGTCAGTATGGACTCATAGATTTTTAATTTTGTGGTTTATAATCTATTACTAGCATTGCTTATTTGATGCTCAAACTGTTCCAGAACTTTATTTAAAAACAATTATTCTTTAGGGAATAACTTGAAATACTAGTGGGCAAGCACTGTGTCTGTAGAGCCATTGCCTAGCACAGTGCCTGGAAATATTTGCTACTCAATAAATATTTGTCGAATGCAGATCCTAATTCAAAGGAATAAACCCATAAATGTGGGGTGTTAGACATTGTGTTAGGTGTGGGGGAGACGTATTTTGGAGTAGTACTTCAGTACCCTTTAAATATTATGTTCAGCTTGAGTGGAAACCATGATAATTCTTTTCTTTTTTGATTACTATTTTAAGAATAGTAAAACTAAGCTATTTTTTAAAATTTGTTTTAATTTTCCTCACTTACTTTTGAGATGCTAAAATATCCTTATAAGAAACATGTTTTTCCCTAGACACATTCTAGTTTTAACTCAGTGGGAAGAGTTCTCAATTCCCTCGTGATTTAGAAACTTAGTTATAGCTTAGTACTGGAAAGTGATTATCCCTAGAGATTCAGGAAAGGTTTTTAAATGAATCTAGGAAAACCAATTCAAAAGAAAAATAGTTCTATGTATTTTCAAATCTCTATTTTCTGAAATCTATAAAAACTAATCACAAGAATCATTAGAATCACAGAGTCATATCCCCTGACACCACACCACCCCGCTTCCGCCTCCTTTCCTAATTTGCCAACAAGGGAGAAATGACTGATCGCACTCTGAATTTTGCTGTCACAGTTACCATTTGTGATTTGGCCTTGAAATCAGTGAATGGGTTGGGATGGAATGGGCCTGTTTGGAAATTACAGGACGGTTGCTTGAGATTGTGCCTGGAAGGAAGCCATGAGTAGTGAAGAGGAAATAGCTGAGACTAGCTTAGAGGAAGTATAATGCATGATGTTTTCCCTAGTCCTAAGTCAAGTCTTTGCTTTTACTGTCAATAACCTGATAACTCAGAGGATACAACCTTAGCAATTCATTTCCTTAAGTAAGTGGCTTATACAGGCCTGATGCGTATTTGCTTGTTATCACTAAGTGTCTGACTGGGCTTTAATGGGACTTCCAGATGGTCAGTTTGTGTACCTCTGTGAGCCTCTGTCTACCTGTTACGCTTCCCAGTCTGGGAGGTAGAATTGGGCAGAAGTTCATCTTCCCCTTGCTTCTAAGGCACCGCAGAGCAGAATCAGTGAGTTTAGGTGCACAGTGAAGTGTCCTTGCTTTCTGATCAGCTCTTGAATTGCCATTGGGAGTAAAATCGGTCCATTGTGTCTCTGTTTTGGAGATGAATTATCTGAGGAGGTTACAGCACTACTTTTCTTAGAAGGAGAATTCTAAGAATTACTCACTCTGTTTGGGTGACTAAATCAATTATTCTTGGAAGCAACACGACCATCAGATACTGCACAGCAATCTAGAAGACCTTGTGTCGAGTCTCATGCATTCATTGCTTTCCCCAGGAGGGTTTGGCTTTGTACTTTACCCAGTGTCTATAGCATATGGCTATTAGAGCTCCATCGAGTATCTTAGCTGCTCTGCCATCTTTTTTATCCCCCCCTGAACTCTCCTTCAACAAGAATTCCGTCTCCCTTATGTGTGTGTCCTGTGGCACATCGCATAAATGGCTGTACCAGACTGTGGTGAATCTTGGAAACTGCAACGCAGGTGGGAGATAACCTTTGACAGGCTGTTTAGCAGCCAGAATGACACAGGGGCTGCAGGAAGCTGCTTGCAGCAGGCTGAGTCCTGAGGAGGAGACGATAACAGCAGGAGAAGCACCTGGTAGCTGCGGCACTTCAGCCAGGAAGAAAACAGGATCTAGAATATAAACAACATCCTCACAACACACATGAGTGTACAGCTCACGCCCGACTTTGTTGGACTGTGTTCTTTCAAGGCTCTCATGAGAATTTTCATTGAAACAGGAAGGCGGTCGTGAGACGGAGCAGCGTCTCACGATTTCCAGCGGGCATCAGACAGAATTGAATTGTTGCTCTTTTATTTTGAAGCACATGAGTATGAGGCACCATGCCATATCTACAACGAGAAACTTATTTTTAGTTGGATAAAAATTTAAATACCTTGGGACTGACACTATTTTAAAAGTGATGTAAATTGTAACAAAACAAAAAGAAAGGGTTTTGAGGATGTTATCTTTCCAAAGCATCTCTTCTGAAGCATATGTTACCTTTTTTAAACACCATATTAACAGCAAACGATGACATTTATTAAGTGGTCACCATTCCAGGCATTGTGAAAGGTGCTTCAAGTGTGTTATCTCAATACATAGGGAAGCTTACGCACAGAGAGGTGAGGTAGCTCTCCCGATGTCTCACAGCGAGTAAGTGAGGGATCTAGGGCTGGAAACCAGGGAATCTGGCTCAGAGCTAGCTCACTTGTACCTTCCACTCTGTCCCATCTGTACTCTCCTGACTTTGCAATAGGCATTGTATTACATCCATAATCTTCTGTAAAGACCCTGCAATTGGTAAATGCAAATTTGTGATCACTATGTTAATTTTGTTTATTAAAATTGTCCATCTCTCTTTAGTTGTCGATTCAAAAACCAATGAAATTTCATGCCAAAAGCCATTTTCTTATAGCGGCGCAGCAGTTCTCATGGCATTCAGTCAGTGCCCTTATATGGTTAAGGGTCAGGCCTAAGATCTTTTTTCTATAAATGATCAAGAAAAATAACATCTCTACTTCAGAACTTCTCTATACTTTCCTTGTTTATTGGAAAGGAAAGAAACTAGGAGGAAAATGAGTTGCGAGGGTAAATGTCAAAATAAAATGCATCACTTTTGCCTCTGAATAGGCATCACTATCCTAAGTTTTATAAAAACCTCCATGAGGGGCATCCCCCCTGCTTCCTGTTCTTCAAAGCAGAGCCCTTCTTACAGCTTCAGCTGTTGTTTCACTGGGATTGCTACCGGCATTTCTGAGGAGATGTAAAAACATCCAGAGATTAGTCTTTCAGAAGGAGATCTATCCTGCCATCTTGAAAATGTACCCACCTACCCGGGCTAATTTGAAAGGCTATTTCAGCAAATAGCTCATTTTGCTAAAAGGAAATTGGGGAAACTAGCTCCAGATTTTTCAGTCTGGTGGTAAGCCCTATCTTGTCATAGTTACCTTTAGGTGATTAGCTTATTCATTCATACAGCAAATACTGATTGAGCACATAACATGTCCCAGCCATTGTTTCATGGCTAGATGCATTAGTCCGTAAGCACTGTCCTCCAGAATCTTACACTCCAGTGTGTTATTAAGAGGTCTCTATGTTATAAATGCTTAATAATGGTGGATGGAAACAGCAAATGATGCAAATTGACAATACTAAAAATATAACTGCCTTGTTACATTTTAACTGGCATTAGCAGTGAGCCAGGTACATTACATGGATTATACTCCTTCATCCTCACCAAAAACCTCATGTAGGCTTTAACTTACAAAAATGGATAATTTTATGATTCAACCAAATGTAATTATTATTCCCACTTTAAAGATGAAAAAAGAGAAGCATAAAGAAATTGGCAGGTTTCCTCGGCATTACAGGTAAAAGTATTGGAGCTGAGATTCAAACCCAGGTCCCCTGACACCAAGATCACACTCTCAGTTACAATGCTGTACTGAACCAGAAAGGCAGAACTTAAAATTAAATATTACCAGATGAATAGGAGATTGTTTTAAAAGAAGACTGGCAGCTGTTGATATAATCACTCTGGATGTTAATACAATATGGCAGCTCTCATTAGCTTCATTTTATTTTCCTCCTCATCTTCAGATGACAATAGCATTTAGCCCTTGTAGTTATTTCCCGATGCTGAGATAAGCCTTGGAGGAAGAGCTTCCTTTCATAGTTAACCCCGGTGAATCATTTCTCCTTCTCCCTGTGATCAGGAATTATTTTAAGTACCTATCTTTCAGGGAATGCCGTGGGGATTGACATTAACTCATCGACTCTGACCTTCCCTAGGGCACATCAGTAAGGAGTCTATCTGCAAAAGAGTCCTTGTGACTTGTTTACATGGGTGGGGTATGACCAGTCCTTGCAAAGAGTTAAGGAGCCTCAGCTTCCTGCAGGAAATCTGTGACTGAATCCAGGACCTGGAACGGAAACATTAAGTGTATCGTGGGAGAAAAGGAAAGCAAAGTGCTAAAATTGTTACTCTGAACAGAGGATATTGGAGCATCCTGCAGAAAACTTCCTGTTTAGCCAGTAGACTAGAAAACAAGATGAAAAACACTCAACTTCAATGACTATTGTGTAAATATATTTCTAAACTTTCATTACCTTGGGAAGGGCTAACTCACAAGAACTCATGGTTTCCCAAGGTGGACAGTCAGTGACCGAATCACACCCAGCCTCCCGTCTTCCTTGTTTTGGCGGCTACACCAAACCTTTGTGTCATTTGTGTAGGCTATTCCTGGGTCTGCACTGCATCCTAGGCTGGACTTTCCCCTGGAATGAACTTCCTTTAGCTTGTATTAAACACTCTGTAGATGGATTCAGAGAATGTAATTTAAGTATTGTGGTTCCAACTCTCCTGCCTCCATAGGGGCAGTGGTTTCCACTGGTTGAGCAAAGAGCAAGAAACACTGATGGTTAAATGAAGTTTAAATAACTGTTTATGCTTTTCATTCCTAAACACTTTCAAATGGAAGAATAAGACTAAATTCAAGAAGAAAAATTGGAGTTCTAAATTCCTCTATTGAAAGTTTCAGCATTTGAGAAAATGTCAGATATTTGGTCAAACACATCCCAAATGGTGTTATGTTGCACTGTGTATTAATGTGTTATGTTATCTTGTGAAAGGAAGTTATTCTGAAGAAAGACCTTTATTGTTTTTTTAATTTATCTGACTACATTGCTTTTTACAAAATAAAGTAGAAATGGTTAAAATGGGAAAGAATGGAAGCTAATGTCTTTTAATTTATGTTAGCTGTCTACCTTTTAAGTATGTCTATGTAATGGCTGTTTAGTTGTCTTCTATCTAAGACATCCTTTTGTCTCCCCTTCTCCTTCCTCTCTCTTTCCTCTCCACCCTCCAAATTAGGATGTCCTCATAATCATTCTTTTTTTCTTTTCTGAAATTTTCTGATTAAAAAACCACTAGCAACAAATAGGTAGTTAACAGTAGAGAAGCATTGCCATATAAATCAATAAAGATGAAAAAAATTTAATCAATAGTATGTCTAATGTTCTATTCTTTCTCTATTCTTTCAAACACCATAGATTTGAACATAAACTAGCATTTGAAGACAGCAGTCTGATTCTGATGGTACCACTTTTGTAAGATAATATTTAGTCGCTTCTTAAGACCCTTCTACATATAGCTCTATATATTTCTTTTAGCTCTTAAGAATGCTGTGATGACTCATAATACTAGCAGGAATACCAATAACATTCCCAGTTGTTGAGTTCTTACATGTACTTTGCACAGGGTTAAGTACTTGGAATAAATGTGCTGTTTTTCTGGCCAAGTTCAGTGTCAGCTACATGTAACTAGTCCATTGCTGATGGTTAATTTTGATGACCTCATCAAAATGACTACTGTATCTCTCTACCCTACTTCCGGTGGCTGTTCCTTGGCCCATGCTGCCAGTCAGTGTTGCTCTACCTTAGGAAATCCGAGTTCTCTCTCTGACACTGATCACTTACCCTCGGGCTGACTCCTACAGGAGCTCTTGTTATACTCGTTCTTTGGTCTCATTAGGACCCCTCGTTCTTTGAACGTCTCTAATGTCTCTCTGTGAGTTTTCTTTGGTCTTTATTTCCCTTCCTACCTTGCTTAGATTCCTCACTTTGTTTCCCAGTCCCCTAAATACCTTTGATCCAGTGGTCCTTTGTCGCTTAACCTCAAGTCCACAGGACTGCGTTGCTAGCACATTTGTAGTTAGTCCATGCAAGGGGCCTCCTTTCTGTAATGCTATTTATGTTATTTAATTATTTGCCCCATCTTTCTCCATCCCCAATTCTATATTTTTCTTGGCATAGGCACCCCCACTCTTACATTAGGGTACATGTATCCTCCCAGTCCACCTTCGATAGATGTATTTTGACTTGTGTGTACCCAACTGCCTGTTCAACAGGGTCACTGCTTTTGCTGTTTCCCCTACCTGGACACCTGCCTCCAAATACCTGGAGAGCTTTCTCCTTCATTTTCTTTAGGTCGCTAGTCAAGTGTCACCTCTTTATTGAGGCTTCTTTGAGCACCATATTTAAAATTGTTACCCCTCTCCCCCAACATTTTTACCCCTTTTCCATCTAATCAGGGCTTTTTGCCATCTAACATGCCACCAAAGTTGCCTGTTTCTTCATCGCTGTGTTCTCAGTGCCTATTACAATGTTTGGCACATGATAGGTTCTCAGCAAATATTTGCTGAAGGTGTGAATAAAGATTTCTCAGCAGTGGGCATCACTGCACTTTCTATTTTTGCCTGTAAGGTGTATCTCATTGTTTTAATTTGCATCCTTCTGATAACTAAATTTTGAGGGCAAGCACCTCTCCATATACTTTTTACCTGTTTGGATTTCTTATTCAAGGAATTAATTGACTGTTCCAGTCTTGTACCTATAGAATTTCCTATTTTTCTCATTGCTGTTTTCTAAGAATTTCTCAACAAATCTAGCTAGTAGTTCCTTGTCAGTTTTAGACATTGCAAACTTCTTTAAATTCTTTGTGAATAATCTTCACTCTGCCAAAATCTCTCATTCTGCTACAGCTAGATCTGTCTGACAAAAGGCAAATCACATTATGTTATTGCCCTGATGAAAATCTTTTAGTGACTCTTATGTCGTTAACATAAAGATGAAACTTCTTAATATGATATATAAGATGCTCGCTCCAAAGTCTGCCTTCACCTAATTTCTTACTCCTCTCCCTCCAATTCCTTGCTTTTTTACTATATCATGATGGCATTATTTGTCTTCTAAACCAGGACGTTTTTGAGATGAGGTGGGGACATTATTATTATGTCAAAACAGTTTATTCTGCACATGGACTGTCTACACATGTAACCTGCATCTGGTCACCCTATAGCCATATGGACTTCTGTTTCTTTGAACTTGACAAATATTTCTGGGCTTTCGCCCCATGTATTTTCCTCTGTCTTCAACATTCCTTCCCACTCACTCAACTTGCACTTCGATCACCTCCCCCCTCATTTCTCAGGTCTCAGAGCTGTACTGGTCCTTAGAGAGGCCTTCTCCGGGCACAACTATAGACTCTTACAATTCCTTGTTTTCTTCTTCTTTCATAATACTCATCACACTTGTATTACCTTTCCTGGTTAATGGCTAACTGCCCTGCCTAACTGTAAACTCTCCTGGAGGGATAAGGACTTGTCTGTATCCCCGGGTCTCACAAAACTCCTGGCACAGAGCTGGTACTGAATTGACGCTTGTTGATGATGCAAGTTCATCTTCACAGCACCTCTGGGGCGGATATTACTATCCTTAATTTTTTCGGTAAGGAAACTGAGGCACATAGAGATTGTACAGAATCACATAGCTGTAAATGGTAGGGATAATATAAAAAATGAATTCCAACCCCATGCTCTTAACCACTGTGTATCTTCCCTCTATAAATGGATTCTCTTTGTTAGTGATCTTGTATAAAACATATCCAAGGTACTCTTGCTGACTACTGTTTGGACTAATAATCAGAATAGTTATGCTAAGAAAAAAAATCAATTTGAAAATATAATTCAATACCTAAAAATATTTATACTCTTTGATCCAGTAACTCCATTTGTAGAGATCTCTCTTATGGGAATAAATAAAAGATGGGGGAAAAAAAAAGATGCAGAAAGAATTTATGCACCAATTTACATAAGGAGAAATGTAAATAACTTGAAAGCTTAATAGGAATAGAATAGTTAATTGAAATATGACAGGTCCATGGATAAAATATATGTACACATTAAGATAACATTTACAAAATATGTTTAATAATGTGGGAAAATACTTATATTACATTAAAATCTGATAAACAGTGTAATTCTAAGTATGTTTGAGGTGTTAATGGTGTGTGTGTGTGTGTGTGTATGTATATATATATATATATATAGCTAATTTATATAGCTATAGCTAATTCATATATTTATACACAGACACATACCTATAAACATACATACGACATGGATTCAGGACTGTCTACATAATTGGTAGTGCTTCAAGCAAAATAAAATTTGAGAGCCCTTGCACAAAAATTATGAAGAATTTCAAAATGGTAACAACAGAGAATTAAGCCAAAAATGGAGTCCCTCTGAGTGTGAAGCCCTGTCTGACTGCAGAGTTTGTACAACCATGGAGCCAGTCCTGCGTGTGCAGATAACAAAGTAACTGCAGAGAAACATGTTCCGGTATTTCTAGCAGTTACCTTTTGTGATAGCATTTTGGATGGTTAGGTTGTTCCTCCTACTTTTCTATACTACCTAAACTTTTCTCAATGGTAGATAGTGCTTTAATAGTCAGATATGGAAATTATTGTAAAATGTTACAAATTTTCCTACATCCTGTAAAGCTACAGTACAATACCCTGAAGCTTAACTGAGGTTTTCCACACATGAGTATACTTAGCGACTCAACACCCAAAACACTTCTCAGCGTTTTGGTTATTTCAACTGTCGTGGCCTAATAGTAGTAATAAGGTTAACCCTCGGCAAAATTGATTAAAGTTGATAAAGGTTGTCTTTATCATCCTTTTGCCTTTCTTCTCCATGAAGGTCTCCCTCGGTATTTTCTCCTTTTAGCCACCTAGTACTAAGTTGCTATTTTCTCATGTATCCCCCTTTACCCGAACAGGAAAAGTAGTAATCATTTTTTCCAATGTTACTATGTGCAAAGAACCACACCAAGTAAATTGCAATGTCTCCTTTGATCTTTTTAAGAGTTTTATGAAGTAGACAGTGTTACCCCATTTTGAGGCAGAGGATGTTGAATCATAGACATATGTACCCGTGGCCAAGGTCATAACGCTAGCAAGGGAGAGAGCCTGGTTAAAATTCAGGTGGACTAATAGTTTCCAGTTATGGACACCAACAGTTCCTCCCATCTCTGTATGTGCTTGTATTCCTTATATCAGAAGGTGGGATCTATTTCTCTACTCCTTGAATTGGGGATGGCTTTATGACTTGCTTTGACTAAGAGAATGAAGTAGAAATGGTGTTTTGGAACTTCAGAGTTTAGACCTTCAGAAAACCAGCAGCTTCTGCTTCCTAGAACTTGGAACCCGGCCACCATGCTGGAAGGAAGTCCAGACTAGACCGCTGAAGCACCGGAGACCATGGGTAGAGAAGCTGGGAATAAAGAAATCAGATCACTGTACTTCTAAACCTCATAGTCTAGTGGAGGATATAGCTCTATAAGCCAAAAATCTATAAAGTATTGATTTTGTGAAACCTATAAAGTATTGAAAGTATTACAATCTGTGTTGTAATAGAGGCAAGTAAAAAATACTGTGTTTTTGTGTGTGTGTGTGAGTGTGAGTATGTGAGAGAGAGAGACAGAGAGATGGGGGTGGGGGTAACGTAGAGAGTGGAGAAGATAACTTTATAGACTTGGAGGCAATACTTGTCCTGCATCTGGTTAGAAGGATTTCCTAGGTGGAAAGGGCATATTTTAGGCTGGAGAACAGCATTTGCAAAGGCATGGAGGTGTAACGAAGGAAATGTGCTCAGGGAGCATTGAATGAACAGTACTTACTGTAGTTTCTTGATTCTTCTAAACCTTAAATACTCTAAAAGCTCTGAACTTTCTCACTGCGGTTTCCACGCTGGTGAGGGTGTAGGGTGGATAGGAGAAAGGGCTTCCTGCAGTGATCAGTGGAGGATTTGCTTTCAAACATTCATTCCTCTTAACTGATTCTTTTATTGTAACATTAGATAGTATATTAGTTTCCTAGGACTGCTGCAACAAATGACTACAAACCCAGTGGCTTAGAACAACAGAAATTTGTCCTCTCCCAGTTCTGGAGGCCAGAAATCTGAAATCAAGGTGTGGGCACGGTCACGGCCTCTCTAAAGGTGCAGAGGAGAGACCTTCCTGCCTCTTCCAGCTTCTGGTGGCTCCAGGTGTTCCTTGGATTGTGGCCACATGACTTGTATCTCTGCTTCTGTGTTCACATGCTCACTCTCTGTGTCTGCATCTTCTCTCATCTTATAGACACTGTCATTGAGTTTCCAGTCTGCCCAATCCAGAATGCTCTCATCTCAAGATCCTTAGCAAAGACCCTTTTTCCAAATAAGGTCACCTTCACAGGTTCTCGATGGTCATATCTTTTGGGAAGGGGTCACCATTCAACCCATTACAGATGGTAAATCAAAATTTCCCTTTGCTAATGATTTATATTTAAGGATCAATTAAAAAAAATAACAAAACTTGTTTCATCATTTTTAAACTTCAAAAAGTTTAAAATTCTAAAATGGTTAATTTTAAATGTGACTTCGGTTAGGTCTCTTTCCTAAGCAGCACCTTAGCAGATTCTCTCAGGCCTCAAAAAAGTTCATGTCATGGCATAATTGGTCCTGTGACTACCTATGTGAAATTGACATCTTCTCACATAGAGCCTGGTTACATTCGATGTCAGACTGTGGTCTACATTATCACACATAAATGCTTTTCATTATGTTTTACTGTCCGCAAATTCTGGCGTGAAACCCATTGCCCTTCCTCATATAAAGAGAATAATAATAATAAAAAACAATACCAACATCTGAGAGTTTTGTGTGGGCTACCAAAGACTACAAACTCAATTCAAAGAAACATGAATGGAAACTTTATGAGCTTTCCCCTGGACTTTTATCTTTGCTGCTTTTGTCAGTAAAGAATGACTGTGGTAGAACTTGACGTTGTTGCTAGACCCCAGTTGTCTTTTGTTTGTAACTCAAGTTTCTCTTCTTTATCAAAGCTTGTGGGGGGTGGTGACTCACCCAGGCCATAGAATGATAGAATAGTACCTGCAAAGTAACGTACAGGCATTTGGACAGGTTAGAGCTGCTTTCTCTTTGGAAGGGAGAGGGCTTTTAGGCTTGCAGGAACTCTGTCTGCCTTCTTCAGTTTCTACCATTGGAAACGGTTACAATTTTAGGTGTTTCCTTAAAAAAGTCTAAGTCTACAGGAGGCAGACGGGAGTAGTTTCATTAGAGTCTTCCTGTCAGTGCTGAGCACTTTCCAGTTTCTTTATCATCATTATCTTCTTCTCCTTCTCCTTCTTCTTCACCACCATCATCAATACCATCTGGAAAATTCTTTCACTGAACCAATGGCTGTTAATCATGTTATCCTGTCCTCCAAAACAAAACACAAAGAGATGTCTTAGAGAAAATCCAAGTGGGCGATTTGCCTGCTTGCTCTGGTTCTCTGTGTGTTGATTTCATGAATATGTTCAAAATACCCACGGACTCTACTGCATATCAAACCATGATCCCAAACAGTCGGTGTCAACAGTCAGACCCAGCATTCTGGGCCCTTCATTCTGGGCCCCTCGTTTTCTCACGTGGTAATAGCTCGCTGTTACAAAGGCACAAGAGTGGAATGCCTGCGACGAGAGGTTTGCTAACTTGTAAGAAGATAAGAATGTAACCTCCGTACAAAGTTGACATGGGAAAGGTACACTCTGAGATAGGGCAAGTTACCTCATGCCATTTTCTCTAGACTTTCTAACTTCTCTCATCTGTAATAATCAATTGTTCACTGACTCTTAAGGAAGCAGTCCCTGGGTGTGAGTGTAGCAAAGACTCTCTCCTTAGAAATCCTCCCCAATTCAGGAGAGAGTGGCTGAAATTCAGAAGCTGGGTCTCAGTGCCTGTTACCTAACTAGTTGGCACACAGATTTGTCAAGACAAAGACAGACAGACAGGCCCTGGCCAGTCAGTGCATGGAGGAGCCGTGTAAATGCTACTTTAAGTTCCACAGATGGAGAGAACACGTTTTTCTACCGGACAGCTATTCAGAGCAGTTTGGCTACTCCAACTCCTTTCCCGACTTTCATCATTCAAAATCTGTGAGTTTGATACCCAGTCCTCGTGGAAGACTGTCATTTAACAATCTGAGAAATTATTGAGTTGGGAAAATGTAGAAGCTAGGTGGCGCTGGCTACCACAGGCTGCACAAGATAAACTTGTACATGTCAGAACATGCCCTGTGTCCATGGGACACAGCTGTGAGGTCTTTCTTCAGGAGTCTCATATTAGATGCAGTGAGCCTGATTTGAAATAAGAGAGAAATGTAGACATTTCCTTGCACTGCTCTCAGACTGCTCCCGAACAGTACCCAGTCCTTCTGATTTAGAGGAAAACACAGAAAGCACAATTCATATTTATCTATTTTCTAAATAGATTCCTCCTGGTCATTTGCGTTTCTAATATTCTGTTTGGTCTTTTTGGTTTTGCAATCACCACTGACTAGGAATTCCACAGGAAAACCAGAAGTTCCAAAATAGCAATCGGAAGAGAACTTGGTTTCAGTCCCTTTTCCATTAATGCCTATTTTCCACCAACCGCATAACCTGTGCATTTGGAATATTTTCCCAATAGCGCTGGCTTTCATAAGTTATAGTGCCTGTCAGGAAATAAAACTGCTTTGATGGAAAGACCAAAATTATAGCTGAGAACACAGGAATGTCGAACCAGCCATTGAAGTCCAGCAGAATGGAAGAGAACAAAGCTGAGCTGGGTCAATGAGGCAGGTCTAACAACAGTAGAGCTTTAATTGAATTTCTAGTTGCATCTTCTGGCCAGATCATCTTCTACAGTCACTTAGCCTAGGCACGAGAGATAGGAATCTTACAAATCGGGTAAAATTTTCCGCGTTGTGAATGCTTACGGAAAGTGTTTTATAAATAGAAATATCAAATCACATTTAGATATACATTCAATAAATTTCATTTATTGAAAATAATACCACCAGATTAAAATGAAAAAGAAGATGCTTTTCGTTAGTGTTTCCAACTGTTCTGAAAGATACAGAGCATAGTATACGTACATCTGTAATTGTGAGGGGTTAAATACACAAGAAAAGGCAGAGTATGCTGTTGATTTTTTTGACATATTGGTAGATATGTCTTTATATGGCCAGTAAAATGTTGATAAGAATTAATCACCAAGTGGACACAAGCTTACAGGTTGGTAAGTGGAAGGGCGGTGTCATAAACATTGTTTTCATTGGTCTCAGCTGCTGGAATCTTTGTTCCAACATAAGTAGCTCTGGCTCGGATTAATATTACTACGTTTGTCCCCTCCAGAAAAGGAGACTGTTGAAGAGACTTTCTTTTCTATTCCCCTTTCCCCTCTTGCATCATTTCCCCTCCTGCACTTAGCCAGCGCACACTTTCATAAACTCTTGTTCCAACCTGGTACGCATGGTAGTGACGGAAAAAAAAGGGGTTGAGAATTTCAAGTTTACTCCTGCAATCGAAATGGACTTCAGTCTCATCTGGATGGAAATGGACACAATAAACTCACAGAGGAGAAAATCAGCTCAAAAATGGTGGACGACTCATTCGTCTTGTTCATTACTGTGTTTCTGGTACCTGGTGCAGCATTTGGCATATGATAAACGCTCCTTAGCTAAGTTGCTTTTCTGTGTCTGTCTCTACATTCCAAAGATATGAGGCTCTCTGTTACCTTGGTCTGAGAATAGTTTACCAAATACTGAACCAATAATATTGAGCACCAACTATATGCAGAATTGTATTAGAAACTATGGGGAGCATAGAGTGATATATTAATCCATGTTGCCTGAGAGGTTACCTATAAGTACATAACTGCATATTTCAAAGGAGATGGTATAGCACATTGCCTGTCAACCATCTGCCTCAGAATCGAGCTGTGTTTCCATCTCTAATCTGGTTAAGCTAGCCAAATGCCACACAAGAAACCACAAAGCCAATTTGTATTCTTGGATAACTGTGCACAATACCCACTGGCTTTCTATGGGCAGGATTTGGCCCATAGAACACATCTATTGCTTAAAGGAAGTTAGGGATTAAATAAAACTAGTTCTGTGTTCCCAGGGTCGTGTCCATGAGCCCATGAGGTCGTAGTCACATAAGCACACTTGGCAAGTTTAGGACACTGTTATTCTATCTTTAGAATTAGTTTTAGTGCCTTGTTGAAAGAGCATCAGATATTAAAGCAAGTTCTCTTACTGTGTTTCAAGGGCTTTCTTTGCCTCCCCATTCCAATGTTACAAGTTTTGTTCTATGACAAAGCTCATAGCTTCCTTTTGGGTCTCCTTTTTGATATGTGTAGCATTTTGTTTTCTTTTTGGCAGAAATGCATTCGTAGCTAAATTATGGAGTAACCAGAATTTGTCAACCTCAGCAGTACTGACATTTTGGGCAAGATCGTTCTTTTTTTAAGGGGGCTGTCCTGTGCCTTGTAGGGTGTTTACTAGCATCTCTGGCCTTTGCCACTAGATGCCACTAGAACACCCCCTCCCTGCAAAAGTTGTCTCCAGATATTGCCAAATACCTCGACGCATCTGGTCAGGAGGTGTCACCTGTTGGGAGCCACTGATTTATACCACGTTATTTTTCTGCCCAGAACCATAATACCATTACTCAATAGCCACAAGTTGGCGAATGGATTTTTCTCCTGTATTTAACAAAAAACCCATGTGAGAAAAATGCCAATGGGGAGGAAAACAAAACAAAATAAACCAAGTATAGATCCTCACAAACTATTCCTTGACCAAGAAAAGGCCTTGGGTGACCTACTTCCTCCCCCATTCACTCTGTCCCCCTCTCATATGTGGCTGTTTTTAAGAATCTAAGGCAGATGTGTGACAGAGACTAGCTGCAGAACTTCTGGAGAGTTCCCTGGGTGCAGGGTTATCTGAGTGGTCTTGACACGGGTGTGTGTAGGTGACTAAACTTTTAGGGACATCTTTCTGACTGGAATTCCATTCTGCTGCCTTTACTTGCTCCTGAGGTTGCTTATTATTGAGTTGACAGGTGAAAAGAAACTACTGTGAGTGATTTTTTTCTCTATTGCTTAATTGCTGTGTGTAGAGAGTGGTATTGATGGGAAGAAGGCAGCATTACAGATTGAAAAGAGGAAAGCCAAGGCAGATGCCAAAGGATAGATGGTTAGGTTACGTTAGTGCAGTTGGCAAAGCAGAAATAAAGCCGTATCAGCTACTCCCTGAATAGTTTAAAATCTCCTGGAATGAACTTTTAGGACTTTCATAGGTGATTTCCAAGGATTTTTCTATGCTTGCCCTAAAGGTAATCTTGGAAAGTAGAGAGGTCAGTTTTTGTTTGGTTGTTGTTTTTTCACAGGCTTTTCTGACCAAAGCGAATGGAAAATTGGCTTTGAAAGATTGGGGGTGGGGTGGCTATGTGCCTTGTAGGTCTGTGCTGGTCTGTTTCCTCACTGTCTGTCATTGTAAGCCTGGAACACTGAAGGGCATGGAGCTGGATAACGGAAGAAAACACAAGGAGAAAAGGTGGGGGTTGGAACGGAGCATTTGTTGACCAGTTGCCAGTTGATGTTATCTCGTATATTATTGCTCACAAAAAACCTGTGTTTATGTCCTGTTTACACTTGTAGATGAGTAAACTGAGGTGAGAGATATTAAATGTGTCTAGGAGGAGAAAACTAGGAAGTGGCAGAGTTGACATACGCATCTCCTGTTGTGGGACGCTAAGACCCATTCTTCTTCTGTTACACCCTGCCACCCCTGGGCGAGAAGACGTGTCTGTGATATCAGACTCTCGTGATGAGAACCTTGTAGGTAGGCATCGTCTTTGATGAGACATGAAATGTCAAGCCAATGTGTTATGATTACATGCTGGGTGACTGCCAAGAAATTTGTATGTATTGCTTATAATCTGGCCACAGAGCATAATATTTGATTGCCGAAGATTAATTAAGGTATGTGTCTGTTTTTTCCTACTTAAAGAAAAGGCTGATTAAAGTATGTAGGTACGTGAAATCTTTCCAGATTTGTTATTTTCTATTTAAGGAGACCATTTAACATTTTATTTGTGGTTCCAGAATATTGTTTCACAAACATTTTTGAACCTCACAGTGGCTCTAGCCTGTGTGATGGAGGCTTTGCTGAAGTGAACTGAAGTAATGAATTATTTAAGAATTGGGAAAACAGAATTTTTTCATTATGCCTCTTATTTATAGAATGAAATCACCCCATTCTTCAACTATGGGTCAGACCCTCGGTCTTGTTTTGTGCCAACGTAGTTACCTGCACAGCCAGCCCCATCCTCCCCGTGGGGGCAACAGAACCTGGCTCTGTGCCTCCAGAGGGAAGCCCTCTGAGCTCCGTAGTGGTACCGGTCCTCTCTCCCCAGTACATGCCTCACGGCCTTGGTGAAAGGTGTCTCTGGGCTGGCCACAGAATGTGCTTCTCCGGTGGTCTCCCGGACTCGCAGAACTTCTCCATTCCAGCCTGTCCACGCCCCTCAGCTTCTCTCTTTATTCCTCTGCCACCTGCCGGGGCAACTCAGGTATGTCTGCATTGCTGAGAGCCGCCCATTGCTTCTAAGAGGCTGCTAAGAGCCGTACCACCACCCAGTGTGTCCAGTTCCTGGCTGCTTTGCTGGACTGTGAAATGCCATTACATAAAATTCCTCTTAACTCAACGAAATTGTGCTTATTCGGCCTACATTCCAACCCCTTTGATCGCACAACCTCAAAACTCACATCGTAGGCGGACCGTCCTGGCTCCTGCTAGTTCCTAGGTATACAGTTCTTTAGGTACATAGTCTCTTTCCACACTTATCAGACCCAGCGTATCCCCAGTCAGGTCATGTTGGGATTTAACTCTAGTTATCAGCCTGGAAACCTAGAGGGGAGGCGTGGGCAATGACTTGGGAAAGGGGGGGTGGCGGCAGGGGAACGCTCTGTTAGATTCCCATCACTGCTGTAACCAACTTAAATGACGTAAAGCAATACAAATTTATTATCTTACAGTTCTAAAAGTCAGAAGTCCTAAAATCAAGATGTCAGCCGCAAAGAGTTTATTTCTTTGCCTTTTCCAGCTTCTAGGGGGCCCCTGCATTCCTTGGCTCATGCGCCTTTCTCCATCTTCAAGGTCGACAGCAGAGCATTTTGAAATCAGTCTCGCTGTCTCTCTTGTTTTCTCTTTTTCTCTTGCTCTCTCCCGCTCTGTCACCTCTTTTCATTGTTGCACCTCTTTCTCTGACATGGACCCCCTTGCCTCCCTCTTATAAGGACACTTGTGATTACATTGAACTCACCCAGAATAATCTTCACATCTCAAGGTTCTAACTGAATCACACTTGCAAAGTCCCTTTGCCATGGTAAAGTAATATATCAACAGATTCTAGGGATTAGGACATAGATATCTTTGGGGGGCTGTTATTCTGTCTACCACAGGTACCTGTTGTTTTATGGGAGAGGAGTTGTTGTGGTACAAGTCCCTAGTTCTTCTCAGAGGAATGACCGGCTGCTTTGGGCCACGGACCCCACCCATGCCCCTCCTGTCAACTAGCATGGGTGGTGCGTTTGTCAGTCCAAATCTTCACCTCGTTGCCTGTTTCTATGGGTTGCTCCTAGTACTATTTTTGTCATCCCAGGAGTTTGGGAAGTTGATGCCAAGATGGAATAGTCTGGAAAGATGGGATTAAACATGAGGGAAACATCTGGGAAAATGCCATGTAAGGGAAAATAGGGAAGGAGATGAGAAGAGCTAGGAGAGCCTTCAGCCCATGAAACTGTCTGACCCTGAATGGTAAGCAAAAGAAGCCCTAGAATGCCCTGCACTGTACGGGAGGTTCAGTAATGGTGTGAGGAGCCCTCAAGCCAAAGTTGGCTGTCATAGGCGTCTCTGTCTCCAAAGAATGGGTTTGCCTGAGTATCCCTGACGCATTCATCCTTGGTCAGGAGCAGCAGCCTGTGGGAGGTACGAATAGCCTTGGCACAAACATGACATGGGATTCCAGAGCTCAGCAGATGGAGCCTTTGTTCAGTTACCCTCCTTGTATTTGAAGATCTGTGATTAACATTTGCATGTTGCCATGACACTATTTTGACTTTCAAACACTCTGAGATAAAACTGAGACAAATCATGTAATCAGAACATTACCACATGAGTCCTAAGAATGTAGTTTAAGTACTGAAGAAAAGCATAAACCTCTTGGAAGTTAAAAGGAAGGAAAGTGCACAAACATTTAGGAAAATAAAAAGGTTATGGGCATTTGTAATAGACCCTGAAGGATGATTAATGTGTTATAGGATTGATACTGGCTGAGAGGAGAGGGCATTCCTCGTGGAGAAAGCAGCTGAGCACAGTTTCAGAAGGAGGATGTGTCTGGGACGAGTGGGGGCGGTCCAGTGTGCCCGAGGCATCAAGTGTCTGAAGGAAAACAGTAATCGATGCGATTAACTACAGTTGTATAACGGAGGGCAAGGAAGGGTAGGGCAGGTAGGAATTAACCAAGCAATAGGGAAGGAAAAAGTGTTCTGGGGGAGGAGAGAGCAAGTGAAGAAGAAGCGGCACTTTTGAATGAAGCTGAGGTCTAAGAGAAAGGAGTGAAGATGAGCTATATTAAAGGATAACAAAGCTGGGCTTGCCATTAGATTTGAAAAATGTCTAGGAATTGTGAGACCAAGGTATTAAAATTATCATTAATATAGTAGCTGATTATACTGGGGAGTGATGGTCAGAGAAGAGTGGAAGGAAAAGCTGATCAGAGTTTGGAGGGTGAGGGGCAGAAGGTGTTTTAACATCCTGTAGAGTATAGCAAAGAAGAAAGGCAGATGTAAGTGGCATGAATTACTGAAGATGAGGTGTCAGGTTAATGAAGTACCCCTTTCCTGTGTTCTCAGAGTACGAGCATTTATCATGGATCAACTGATAATTACCATAAGTGTGTGATAAATACTGTCTCCCCTGGCAGATTGTGAATACCTTGAAGACTCATTCATCTTGGTAGCACCAGAACGTGGTTCAAAACCAGGACCATCTAAATATTCAGTGAGAAACTATTGAATAAATGAAAGCGGAATGAATATCAGGAAATGAAAACCAGGGTCACTTGGGTACATACTGAGGTGTAAGAACTCTCAGGAACTTTTGCCTACATCATTTCACTAATTTTCCACCCGTCTTATGAAGTAGATATTATTCCCATTTAAGAAATAAAGAGATTGAGGCTTTGAGGGGTTAAATAACTTGCCCAATTTCCCATCACTAGTAAATAGCAGAAACAGCAGGATGCTGGAGTGGGTGGGGGATGGGGGCAGAAGTTTCCTTCATTGAGGAGGGCTTTGATGTGGTTTTTAAAAAAGCCTGGTTTTGGTTAACACTAGGAAGTTAAAGGAGTTTGTGAATAAAAAGGTACAATTTAGTGGTAAGACAGTGGACACTTAGATGATGCAGTGAAAAGGAGACGATGGAGTCGTGAGGAGGGCTGGAATGGCCCAGTAATTGAGGAGGGATGAGAGAATGGAAAGATACAGCTGCAAGAATGCGTTTGAAAACATGGGGTTTCAGAACCATTTCTTTGACGTTACTTTCAGTTTGTTGAGGAAGTCTAGCACAGACTACAAAACAATCGAAAACCCAAGTTATGCTGCGTATTAGTTACCTGTGTAACAAATCACCCCCACACGTATGTTATCTCACAGGTTACGTGGGATCTGCGAAGGACTTAGCTGGGTCCTCCAGCTCATGGATTCTCACAAGGCTTCAATCGAGGTACCAGCCTGGGCTGCAGCATCTCAAGGCTTACCCGGGGCAGGATCTGCTTCCCTGCTCATTCACAATCCTGTCAGCAGAATTCAGTTCCCGCCAGGCTATAGGACAGAGGGCCTCAGTTCCTTATTACTTAGCCTCTCCAGAAGGCTCACAGCCTGGTGTGAGAGCAGGTGAGAAGGAGGAAGAGAATGCCAGCAAAATGAAAGTCACAGGATTTTATAACCTCATTTCAGAAGTAATATCCCATCCCTTTTGTTAATTAGAATTAAGTCACTAGGACCGGCCCACCTACACGTGGGGGCAGGGATTACACACGATTGAACAGCAGAAGGCAGGAATCGCTGGTGGCTATTTTAGAAGCAGCCTCCTACAAAGTGACTTGCTAGAGACAAGATGCTCTCTTCCAAAGGAAGAATTAGAGGTGAAGTTGGTGGTGTGGAGGGTAACATGAGAGAAAAGAGAAATAGCTTATGAAGAACTTGGATGTATAAGGAAATTTAATGCTTTATTCAGACTCAGATTGATCTTTTTGACCCACCTTCTGCAATAGGCTTTCTAGAAAGAAGCTATTATACCCGCAACCGTATCTGACCCTTTTTCAATTGTAGTATTGGTTGGAACCTTGCAATGCATCATCCTCTTCTGAACATTTGAGCACAGATTTGAAAATTTGTATTTTTTCAATGACAGCCTTACCTTTCCAAGTTGTATCAAATGATTCAACAATAAAAGGAATTTCTTGAGTTTCTGGAGCCTCAGTTAAGTTTTGAAACATGCGTTCTATGACTGGACAAGTTTTGTTTTTCTTTCCCCATGGTCTTCAGTGGTCAAATAGCAGTGACTGAGATAAGGTCCTAAATACATTGATGGTCTGTTGGAGGAATTCACTAAAGAAGGATCCATTCTTATTAATGGAAAAATACATTGTTTTTATCCTCTGAAACCCAGGACCTTGTTACTGTGGATAGGAAAGGAATTTTAAAGGTCTTCTACATCTTTGTGGAGACAAATTCAGTCAAGACTGTCCCTTGTCACAAGGGTGCCAAGATAATTTTAATGGTAAAAGAGTAGTCTCCTCAACAAATGGTGCTGGGACAACTGGACATCCACAAGCACAGAATAAGTTGGACCCCTATCTCATACCATATACAAAAATTAACTCAAAATGGATCAAAAACTGCTTAAAAGAGCTAAAACAATACAGCCTTTAGAAAAAAATGGGAGAAAATCTTTCTGAGCTTGGATTAGATTATGGTTTCTTAGATATGGCACCAAACGCACAAGTAACAAGACAACTTTGACTTCATCAAAATGAAAAACTTTTATGCTGCAAAGGACACCATCATTGAAAAGACAGCCCGTAGATGGGGCGAAAATATCTGAAGATCATATGTAACTGAAAAGGGACTTGCATAAAAATACATAACGAACTCTTAAAACAACTCAATAAAAAAAGACAAATAACCGAATGTAAATGTGGGCCAAAGATTTGAGTAGATAGTAAAGAAGATATAGGAAAGGTCAATAAGCACATGAAAATCTCCTCAATATCATTAGTCATTAGGAAATGGAAATCAGAACAACAATAAGATACCATTTCATACCTAATAGGATATCTGTAGTGAAAAAGACAGACAATAAAAAGTGCTGGTGAGTATGTGGAAAAATTGGATGCTTATATCTTGATGGTGGAAATCTGAAATGGTACAGCTGCTTTGGTAAACAGTTTGGCAGTTCCTCAAAAAATTAAACATAAAGTTAGAATATGATTTGGCAATTCCGCTCCCACCATGTTTCCCTGAAAATAAGACCTAACTGGAAAATAAGTCCTAGCATGATTTTTCAGGAGGATATCCCCTGAACATAAGTCCTAAAGCGTCTTTTGGAGCAAACCTTAATATAAGACCTGGTCTTATTTTCGGGGAAAGATGGTAGGTATATACCCAAGGGAATTGAAATCATATGTCTACACAAAAACTTGTCCATGAGAATTTATAGCACCATTACTCATAATAGCCAAAATGTGAAAGCAATTCAAATATCAACTGATGAATGGATTAAAAAAAAATTATAACATATATAAACATTGGAATATTATTTGGCCATATAAAGGAATGAAGCATTGATACAGGCCACAACATTCATGAACCTTCAAAATATTACTCTAAGTGAAAGGATCCAGAAACAAAACACCACATACAGTATAATTCCATTTATATGAGTTTTCCAGAATAGGCAAATCCACATGGAGAAAAAGTGGATTAGCGGTGGCTGGGGTTGAGGAGAAGGAGGAATGGGGTGTGACTACTAATGGCTCTGGAGTTTCTTTTTGAGGCAAGAAAAATGCTTTACAAGTAGATGGTGGTGACTAATGCACAACTTTGTAAATATACAGAAAAACCCACTGAATTATACACATTAAAAGGGTGAACTTTATGGTATGTGAATTATATTACAAAAAAAGCTGTTATTAACACAAAAACCTCTCCCCCATTTTACTTCTTCTAAAACTTGGAATTTTTTTTAAAAGTTAGTTTTATTTTTCAGTTACAGTTGACATTCAATATTACATTAATTTCAGGTGTACAGCATAGTGGTTAGACATTTATATAACTTACAAAGTGATTCCCCCAACAAGTCTAGTACCCACCTGACATTATACATAGTTATTACAATATTATTGACTATATTCCCTATGCTGTACTTTACATCCCGTGACTGTTTTGTAACTGCTAATGTGTACTTCTTAATCTCTTCCGTTTTTTCACCCAGCCCCCCCCCCCCAACTTTCCTTTCATCTGGCAGCCATCAGTTTGTTCTTTGTATCTCTGAGTCTTGAAATTTAATAAAACAAGCAATAGTCTGGACTATGGTTTAGGTACTTGTAAACCAATTTTGACCAATTTAAACATTTAGCCATTGGCATTCCATTATACATTTCTTAGTTACATTACATCCTGTTGAATGTATCAGACTGTGCTACAAAAACTTATCACAGCAACCTAATTGCATATCATTTAAAGAATATAGAGTTACAATCAGCACATTCAGGATATGTAGGGCAGAAAAAAATCCATCCTTTATCATGGATTTTTAAACTCAGTGTTTTGAGTTTTCATTAGCATTTTGTTACTAAAGATGAGTAATCTAACAAATGTAACTAGATGTTAACATTTGTCACACAAAATCTCCTAAGAAAAAGTTCAAATTCTAGCATCCCACCCCCTGAATTCTCAATTCTGTTTTTAAAAGTAGAAATAATTGTTTCTGAAACATAGGATCTGATGTGTTTAATATATTTCAAAACAATATATTTCTAAGCACAAGATAGATAATGAGAAAAATAAAAAATGCCCACAAAGAGGATATTACTATGCATGACAGCTTATTTTTTGATTTGGCAATTTTTTGCTAAGTTTTAAGCAGCTGGGGAGAGTAGCAAGTAACGAAATCAGACAGATTTATGGCGCCCACACATGGCAATATTTTTGTGTAAAATTAGTCAAAATCATTATACTTGTAGATGAAGAAATGGATTCCAACAAGTTTGCATTTTTTTAAAGAGCAATCATATTTGGTCTCAGTGAACTGGAAGAACTGAGCAATTTATTGGATTAGTTGATCACCAGCATTGTAACTCACAATAAAATCTAAGGAAGTGTGCCAAGCATTGGCTCTCAAAAGATTAGGATAATAATACATTGATTTTCAATATGTAGAATTCAACCCATATTGCAGTCTGTCTTCATATCCAAGGAACTGAGGAGAAGTAAGCCATTAGAAGAATTTTCCACTGAAACTTCTTTGTTTTGCTCTTATGTATTCCTAAAATTTTCTGATGACAAAGGATGAGACAGATATAAATGTGCCTCATTTTAAGAAAATCCGATGGATACTACAATTTTAAAATAGACAGAAATGGCTGGTTCCAGGTACCAGATCAGGAGAAGTACCAGACAAACCTGAAACATGGAGTAAGGAAACATAAAGCAAGGGAGCATGATACGTAGTGACCCGTCACAAGGACGCAAAATCCAGCTGGAAGGGGTTACAAATCAAATCTAGGACCATTTGAACATCAAAATAATTAAGTATGACAATGAATTATAAACCATTGAAAAAATTAAGAACTTTCGAGTTCATTCCAAACATAAGTAGATAAATAGGAGAGAAGGGATGGCTCTTGCTAATAGTGGAATGCCAAGGGCTGACTGGTAAATGTGGGGGAGCACTGGACTTGGAAATTTATTTTACAGCCATAGTAGTATAGATTGGATCAGGCAAAAATAAGCAATGGATTCTAAATATAGGGAGAAATTTTGACGAGGAACAGGATATTTATATAGATTTTAAGTGTCTCTCCACAGACTGTTTAAGGGAGACTAAAAATTCAGTAACTCTGCAGTGAAGAATCAAGTCTCACTTTGCACCTTGACTGGTGATAAAAGTTACTATCCCTCATGAAGAGCAGATGGACCTTGTATAACTCCAGGTGTGATATTCCTAGAAGGACATCATATCACTTATGCAGTATTCCAGCTGAGAATACATAACCTCAATATAATCATGAGGAAATATCAGACAAGTCTCAAAAGAGGGACTTGAAACAAAAGAGGGACTATATTTTTTCAAAAAATTAATATCATGAAAAATAAATAAAGGATGTAGAAATGTTTCAAATCAAAAGAAGTCAGAGACATGACAGGTAAGGCAGTGCCAGAATGCAGGTGGGGCAGTGCTGTCTATGACACTGTTAAGTGACAATTGAAATACAAATTATAGATTAGGTAAAAACATTTGCTGATATTAAATATGCCAAAGTTGACAACTGCACTTTGGTTATGTTACAGAATATTCTCATACTTAGGACATACACATTTAATTATTTATGGGTCAAGGCCATGATATCTTTAATTTACCATTAAATGGTTCAGAAAAAAATTAAATCTAGCTAAAAGAGATAGTTACTTAGATAAATAGTATCAATGATTGAGCAAATGAGGTAAAATATTAAAATCAGGTTAATCTGAGTAAAGAATATTTGGGTATTTTTCATATTTCTGTTTTCACAATTTTTCTATAAATTTGACGTTATTCCCAAATAAAAAGTTTAAAATATATCATTGATCTGGGAAATGTTTGTTTCCCTTGGCAAGGGATTGCTTGCTTGTGAAGAACTCAGCAAATCAATCCCTTGACTTGGGAAATCTAGTGCTTTTCAAATATGATGATTTTGCAAATTAAAATTTGGATGCAAGTTTGGGATTATGTCAAGAAGGGAAAGCAAAAGGCTAATTTTATTTCTGTTTAGGGGCTTTTTGGTTACAAGAAAAACAAACCCATGTTAACCAAAGGACATTTATTATAAGGAACCAAGGGAAATTCATGAAACCTAACTGTGGGAAGTACTACCGGCCTCATGGGAACTATTAAGATGTCAGATCTCTCTCTCTCTCTCTCTCTCTCTCTCTCTCTCTCTCTCTCTCTCTCTCTCTCGCACCCCAAATATTTATTTTTATGTTGAAATTAAAGAAGAATCACTGACCATTGCTCTTTAATTGGTAACTTAATAAATGTAATCTATAATTAATCATTTAACTAATTATGGTAATAATTTAGCTTAAGGGTAATATAAGTTATAAAAATTTTAATTTGAGCTGTGATATGCTTAGATTTGTTTTTTATAAGCATCACATTGACATAACACGAGAGTAGATTTTAGAGAAGCGAGAGTAATGTGGGATACAGTTTAGATGCTATTATTATAGTCCAAGCAAAACATGGTTACTTGGAATGGGATCATAGCAGCAGTGGAGGTGGAGAGAAGGGGATGGGGGAGAAACATTTTAAGGGGTACAACTGACAAGCAGTGTTGGATTTAATGTGAGTGATAGGGGAGAGGACGTTTTCAGGGATGGCTCCCAGGTTTCCAGTAGGAGTAAATGGTAGGGCCATTTATGGAGGTTGAAAGCTGTAGAGGAGGAGTCATTTTCGATCATGAATTCAACATGGGTCCTGTTCAGTTTGAGAAACCGAAAAGATACAAATGGAGCTCTTAGGTAGCTAGACATATGGGCTTGGGGTGTGGAACATGGAAGAGAGAGCTGAGGTAGAGATGTCATTCTTGATAAAGATGATAGGTATGTGGCATTTGAAGCCATGGGAATTTATGGAGTAACATCGTAAGAAAAAGCGTTTGAGCCAGACATCTGAAGAACTCCAACATTTAAGGAATAGATGGAGGGGAAAGATCTGCACCAAAAGACTGAGAAGAAATGGCTTGAAATGTAGGGGAGAAATCAGAAGAATGTAGTACTGTCAAATGCACTGACAGGTTTCAAAAAGAAGCAAGTGATTAAATACCGTGTTTCCCTGAAAATAAGACCGGGTCTTATTTAATTTTTGCTCCAAAAGTTGCATTAGGGCTCATGTTCAGGGGATGTCCTCCTGAAAAATCATGCTAGGGCTTATTTTCCAGGTAGGTCTTATTTTCGGGGAAACATGATATGTCATCAGGGTGATAGTCAAGCAAGATAGGGCAGTTATCATTCTTATCCCCTTTGTGCAAATGAGATGCCCATTAAGACTCACGGAGCTTAAATGACTCACTCAGGACCCTGCCGCTATTAAAGTGGTGAAGCTGGACTTTGGACTCATGCTCTCTGACTCTGATGCCTGTGCTTTTACTCATTGCCTCATTTATTGTAGTCAGCAAGTATTTAGTGTTTTGCACCTACTGTGCATAGCGGATACTGATGATACCATGATGAACAAAACCCTACACGTTCTAGTCCCCTGATCATAAAATCGCAATGTGGTGCACAATGAAAGGTGCAGTATGTAGGGAACGGGTAAAACAGGCTGTATTCTATTGCTTCATACCAAATGACTACAACTTCCTGGCGTGAAACAACACCCATCTGTTATCTCACCATTCTGCAGGTCAGCAGTTTGGGGGGGTGGGAGGAGGAGGAAGCAGTCTGATTGGGTTCTACACTCAGAGCCACACAAGACCCAGTTCAAGGCTGGCCTGGGCTCGTATCTGGAGACTTGGGGGAAGAAGCCATTTTCAGGGTCCCTCAGATTATGGGCAGAATCCACTTGCTGCTGCTGTAGGGCTGAGGTCTCCATCTCCTTGCTGGCTGTCACTGGGGGCCTTTCTCAGCTCCTAGAGGTCTCCTACAGCGCCTTGCCAGGGCTTTCTCACAGACCCTTCCACAATATCTCAGCTGACCCTTTCCAGGCTGGGAGCAGCAGCCCTCATGTAGAATCCCCCTCAAGAGTTGAATCTCTCTGACTTCTCTCCTGCAGTCAGCCAGACAAAGCTCTCTGGTTTCTAACGACTCCTGTGATTAGCTTAGGCTCACCTGGATAATCTCTCTCTGGCCATATAACCTGACGTAATCATAATACCTCATCATATCAAGTTCCAGCCACACTCAAAGGGGAAGAGATTATCTCAAGGGGGAGAGTCACTGAGGGGCAGCCTTAGAATTCTGCCCACCTCACAGGCATAGGCCCTTGTTGCTTCCTTCTCTCCGAGATCTCTGATTCTCGTTTTAAAAAACTTCATTGTTTGAGGGAGAAGAATGCACACGGGTGAACAGTCCATTGGCTTGACAATCACAGCATCAGCATTCCCAGAAAAAAGCCTCGTCTCTTTCTGTGGGCATCGGCTTCCAGAGTGGAAACACATAAGACGGTCCTGCAGCAAAGAGGATGTGCTTCAGTTGCCCAAGACACCACAGATGGGCAGCTTAGCTGCCTTTCTGGGAAGAGGGACCTCTCTGGTGTGCATGGAAGGCCACCCAGGAGGGCGTGCTCGTGTGGGAGTCTGAAGACAGAGTGCAGGACCATGGACCCAGCATCAGATCCTCCCACAGCTGCTTTGTTGCCTCTCCCAGGGATGAAGACAGACCGCTGTCCGGAGATGAAGCGAGTCCAGGATGCGGGTGATTAAGGGGGAATAATGCTCTGGGGATGAGGAACACTGGGCACTTACTGCCCAGCCTCCCAGCGAGTTGGCAGCTTGCTGCTTTCCCAGCTGCAGCAAGATGCCCTTTCTGTGGAGAAAGCAAAGGGAGAGACGGGGCTATGGACAACGCCAGTTAAGAGGGCTGCCAGCCTCTGAGAATGTGGGCCCTGAACTCTTTGGCTGTCAGCATTGCAAAGCCTTCAAAAGGCCAGAGAAGCATCAGTGGAAATGAATGACAAGCCTCTGACAAGCATGCCATGTATGAGCTGCAAAATTACAAACAGACCTGGCACGCTTACTCAGAAGCCCGACAGACTCTGAGTGTTGCTCACTGTTACAAGTCATGGGACAGCAGGCACTCGCTTCACTGGAATCGACTTCGGCGTTAAGGAAAATCATCATCTGCTCCCCACTGCTTTTGGCTACTTCAGACCCCCAGGGAGGGACTTTGTTGTTGTAGCTGTGTCTTGTGCCTCTTTTGTAGTACAGAGGAATCACGCAGAGAATCAGTGGCTGTCTGGAAGTACTGAAGAATGGAGGGAGTGGGGGCAGAAATCTTAACACGAAGGACGTTTGGATAAAAGGGCTCAGATATAGACAGGCAGACCCAGCTGGGTTCATACCTTTATTCTGCAGCCTCCTGTCTCGGTGACCATCTTAAGTCATTTGCAGTAGACATGTTGATTTTTTATTTGTGATCCCTAGTAAGCTTCCCTGAATCCAATGGGGGGCTGGGGGTGGGTGGGAGAATAATATCTATATAAGTGTTCAAAAACAAATACGATGGCATCTGAAAAGTAGGTAGTGTCTCATACTGTATTCAGAGGACCTGTTGGCTGCCTACTCAAAAACCATTCTTCCCACTTTCTTCAGTTTATTTCTGACCTAATCCATTGATGGACTGACTGTTCCATAGTTACACTTTTCACTTTTATTCGACAGCTGTTGCCATAGTAATGCTGTGTAACAAGCAGCCCCAAACCTCTGGTTTATAATGCCAAACGTATTTCTCCGGTCTCTGGGTCAGTGGTGGTTATGCTGGCCTGAGCTAGGATTGCCTATGTTTAACTTCACACATGTATTGAATTCAGGTCACACCATGTAGTTCTTTATTTTGGGATATTTATTTATGTTGCTACCTGGTAGGCATTGTTCTCATGGGTATGGAAATATATGCAAGCAAACCAATCCATGCAGGTACATTTAACATCTTATAGGTGTCACATTAGTTATTATTTCATTGGTCAAGCTGAGTCACATGGCCAAGATCAAAGTGAAAGTGGCAGGCATGAAAATGCTGCCTTTTCTACTGCGAGGCACTGAAAAGTCACGTGGAAGGGGATATGGACACATAATTTTATTGCAAGGAGGAAGGAAGAATTGGCAACGAAACTCCAATTCACCATACACATACTGTTGAACTGATTACAACCTTTAATGGCTCTGTCTCTCACAAATTAAAGCCTACCATCATAAGTGGGGCGTTTGAGACGCTCTAAATTTTTACCTCGTCATTCTTTTCTCTCATGCTTCCTTATTCACATCCAACTGGTCTACTTTTGTCCCTGATCATCCCTGATCCATTTGCGGTCATATCTCTGTGTTATGTTTATTACATTCATCCACTGAGGTAAGTCAGACCCTTCCCCAATTGAAGCCCAAGGTACCCTTCCTGTACCATAGCGTCTATTTGAACTGTTTATTTAGGGGTTAGCAGTTGTAATCTTCGGTGGATTATCCATTTTTTTATCCCATGTAGAAACCATAACATTGAAGCCTACAGAATAACGACCACTTGGAATTATAATTCTTGACTTTACTAGGGTAATATCCACAGGCATGTAAGCCAGTAATCATTTTCATTTCCTTGAGTTATGAACTTGTACTGGTAACAGGACCCCGTTTTCCATTAGCTGTGGACATTTGGGGTCCTGGATAATGGAAATAAGGTAGTCAAAGTGCTCATTCATTTTTGGAGACTTAATTGATGGCATGACATTTGGCTGAACACGGAACTCTCTCTAAAAATGAAATAGATGAATAAGGCTAGTGTAAGAAAGAGAAAAAAATCTTTTCCCACTATAGTATTTTATAATGTAATTACCTCCCAACACTCAGCAAAAAAAAAAAGGGAGGGTCTGGAAATGGTTAGGCCCCCTCTGCTATCTTTATCCTTAACTTGGAAATCTTTACTGTGGGAAGGGCCTTACCATATTCCACTGTGAGCTCTCAGTGTCTAATAACTTTCAGCTCCAGTTTTAGCTTTGGGAAATCCCCTGTATGTCTAGCATCAATTGGTCAGTGTTCAGATACTTACAATTCTATAAATTGGCAAGGTAAACAGTTTAAAACAAAAGAAATTCAAGTTAGTTAGGGTGACTCTCTTTGATAAGGAAGAAAATGCCCATAAATGCTGCAGTATCACTTAACTCTGAAGCAGTTTGTAATTCTTCAGGAGAGGGACAAAGCCAATGGCTAGATAGAGGGAGAGAGGGAGGGAGGTAGGGATGGATGGATGAATGGAAAGAAAGGAAGAAGGAAGGGAGGAAGGAGAAAAGAAAGATGTATCTTAAGAAATTGGTTCATTTGATTGTGGGGGCTGCAAAGCTGTTACAGAAATCTGTAGCTCAGCAGACTGGAGACTCAGAGAACAGTTGATATCGTGGTCTTGCGTCTGCAGGCCGTCTGGAGGCAGAATTTCTTCCCCTTCCAGAGCCTCAGTCTTTTCCCTTAAGACCTCTAACTGATTGGGCAAGCCCATCCACATTATGGACGGAAAACAGCTTTTTTATTCCAAGTTGACTGATTTAAAAGTCAACCACATCTGCAAAGTACCTTCATGGCAACATCTAGGCTGGTGTTTGACCAAGCAACTGGGCACCATGGCCTGGCCAAGTCGACGCGTAACGTTAATGTCCCATAGCTTTACTCTAAGATCCCTGACACTTAGGCAGGAAGTTAAGTAGGCACCCAGCACTGGCTGACACCACTTCCAAGGAAGGAGGGTATATGTTTAGCTAGGATCCCGTTGCACTAAGTGTAATAGGTCTCTGGACTCCAACTCCAGATGCCTTCTTACACAAATTCTCTTGAGCCCCCAAAGATTCCATGGAGCTGCTTGCTTTCTCATTCTTCACCTCTTCCAAACTGTATTTTAAGAATACCTTCAGGACCTCTGTTAACTGTTTCCCTTTCCTTCTCCATCCATCCTGATCATCTTAAGTCATTTGCAATAATCATGTTTTCCTAATTTAATTCTAAATTTCTCCAGACAGGGGCTAAGTCCTGTACCTTTTCATGCAGTGAAATGAAATGAAGAGGGTGCTGGGTAATGAGAATGAAGTTACTACATCCATTAAAGATGCAGTGTCCACCCTCATGACCTGGTCACCTCCCAAAGGCCCCACTTTAATTTTCTTACAAACCATCCATGTCTTGGTTTGCGCGATTAGTGTTTGACTAGTGATTTAAGGGGGTTGGAGGAGGGGACACTTGTACTGGGTCAGATCTGAGGACAGGGTGTTTCTAAGGTTAACTCAAGTTAGATCCAAAATTAAGGTAGTCACACCAAGTTATCTAGATGATCGTTTATCATTTTTATGAAATTACAGAATTATGGTTGGCTTTTTACATTGTAAAAAGAAGAGACTATTTTGTTTCAAATAAGTGACAAGCAATAGCTTTATTCTAGTAGCATACACATGACGGTAGGCCTGGTACTCTGAAGAGTAATACCACTGCGACAGGGTGATACGAATGAGAGTGTTTCATGTATTTAACCATTCTACATTTTCCAAGCTATTCATATATCCGTATCGTCTCCTTTCTCCAGCTGACCAGGGGATGTGAAGGGGGCAGTTTCTCCCCATCATCAGTCCAGGTTACCCCCAAGAACTTTCCATCCCAGCCTCTGTGGTCTCCAGAGCTCGCCCTCTGCTATTTCTGTGCCACCCTGGGGCACCGGCATCTTCGCCAAGGCTGGGAGACTCTCTGCTTTGGGTCTGACATTCTGAAAGCACTTGTCCCCAGTCCCCCTGAGATCCTGCCATCTGGCCAGCAGTGGCCCAACCCAGCCACTGATTGCACTGAGAAGAGTGGCCCTTTGCTCACTTTGGCAAATTCCCTTCTTTCTGCTTAATCACCAGCCTCCCGTCTCTATTCCCACCATATAAAGAATCTCTAGTGTAATCTCATCCAGGATTCCTGGCTCTCCAACAACAAGAACCAGGGAGGAAGTATCTTCTGGTAAGAGAGACCCAAACGGGCCAAGCTGCCCTGCTGCACGGAGAGGAAGAAACTGTTGGGAGAACTAATTTGAAATCAACATATCTGTGGCACACGATGAGTACTCTGGTGCATTCTGGGTATTCCTACTGTATTTGTTTCCGTGCTAGATGGGAAACTCCTTCAGGTCAGTGTGTTCCACTCCAAACTCTGTATTAGCCCATTTGAACTGCTACCGTGTTTCCCTGAAAATAAGGCCTAGCCGGATAAATCAACTCTAATGTGTCTTTTGGAGCAACAATTAGTATAAGACCCGGTCTTATTTTAATGTAATATAAGACCGGGTATGATATGATATGATATATGATACTGGGTATAATATAATATAATACTGAGTCTTATATTAATTTTTGCTCTAAAAGACGCATTAGAGCTGATGTTCTGGCTAGGTATTATTTTTGGGGAAACACGGTAATATATACTATAATACTGGGTATCATATGATATAATATAATATAATATTGGGTATAATATAATATATGATACGATGTAATGTAATATAACATAATATTATATATATATGATATATAATATAATACTGGGTATCATATCATATCATACCGGGTCTTATATTAATTTTTGCTCTCAAAGAGGCATTAGAGCTGATGGTCCGCTAGGTCTTATTTTCGGGGAAACACCATAGAACAAAATACCACAGACCAGGTAGCTTAGTAACAACAGAAATGTATTTCTCCCAGCTCTGAGGCTGGAAGTCTGAGATCAGGGTGCCAGCATGGTCAGGTGAGGCTCTCTTCCGGGTTCCGGATGTCTCGTGTTCTCACATGACAGAAGTGGCGAGGCAGCTCTGTGGGGTCTCTTATCAGAGTATTCATCCCACTCATGAGGGCTGCACCCTCATGACCTAATCACTTCCCAAAGCCCCCACATTAGTTTTGTCATAAAGAAAATACATATTATACTAACTCTGCAGAGCTAATTATGAGTTGTATTTCCTATGTATCCTTTCAGACATTTTATATATAAATATAAAAACATGAATATGCATATGTACATCATGTTTTACACAAATGAGATTATAATATACGTAACTCATATAATTTGTTGTTTTTTTACATTCGAAATCTTTTCAAATCAGTATTTATGCATGATATACATTTATGCATATCTTTATATTTATTTACAATTTGTGATTAGCTCTGGGAGTGAAAAATGGGAGTTTGAGAGATGAAGGGGAAAATTACTTGTAACCTGACACCTCTATACACTATCTGAATTTTTAGCATACATATGTATTGTTTTTATAAGAAGAAGAATGTATTTGTGAAACTATCTGACAGCTTTCTCTGGTGCGCATGCATTCTTGAAGTGCTTAGGAAGTTAACCCCTGACCCCAGCAGCTCAAATCCAGTGAATAATGGGAGTTAGTGGGTAACTAACGGGGGTGAGATCCCTCTGAGGCACAAATTCTACACTGGATCCCAGAGTTCCCCAGCAGGAATTAGAGTATTTACTCACAATGGTGACTAGCTTAATAATAACCTTTTATTTCCTTTGTTTGCCTGGCACACTTCCCCATTTTCTTGGTGTTTCCCATCATCTCTTCCCAAACAAACAACTTGTGCTTGAATCTGTGTCTCACGATCTGCTTCTGGGGAATCCTAGTTAAGACAGAAGCACAGGCTATATGCAGGGCACAGATGAGTTGGTACTGTGGGATTGGGCAGAGTAGGGTAGTTTTAGAACCATCGTTCAGTTCCTGTCATTCCCCAGGGTGTTCTCCCTATGGGCTTCTAAGATAACTCCTTTGCTTGATGGGGTTGAATGGGAGACGCATTAGCAGTGACTTATTTCAGACTACCAGTACTCAGTTAAGTAGCAGTTGCAACTCTTCATGAGATATTAAAGTCCTTTGCTCTTGTTTTCTATGGAAAAACTGCTTTTGGCATATTAATTTTAGTTTCTGTATGCTTTTTCAATACAGTGTCTCTTGGATAGATCATAAAGTGGCTTAATAGCAAAGGGTGAACATGGTCTTAGAGTAAGATCGTCTTCCAAAATTTTGAGTGATAGCTAAATATGACCTCACAGCTAAGAATTTCACAGGCAATTTGTCACTTACTCCTTGTTACTATTATGATTTCCACCTTTCAGTTGCAAAATCTGAGACTTAGAATAATATCTAAAACATAATAAGCACATAATAAATCTTAGCTATTATCTTTAGTATATTAAAAGTTTTGATTCTATAATTTAAATATTATTTCAGTGAACGAATGGGACATAGACAAAAGGCTGGCTTCTCAGACTTGCATTTGCAACAAAAGTAGAAGGAATAACTAATACGCTAGTTAAAAGACTTGGGTTTCAAATATCTCGACATTTTTAATTTAGGCAAAAAAAAATTATAGCACAAGTATAGGATGTGGGAGCCCTGGCTAGACAGTAGTTGACCACAAATTTTCTATGAGCCAGCAGTGTGATGTGGTTACTCTAATGCAATGTCCAGCATCATTCTAAGAAGGCATCTGACCAGAAGATGGGTGTACTTCTCCTTGGTCAGATCAAATGTGCTCATTGGAAGGACCAAAATTTAATGAGAGATCTTGCTGAAGTAGGAAGCTACCGGCCGACTTTCAGAATGGTAAAATGTTCTGGAAGCCCTGCTATGTGAGGAACACTTGAGAGCACCAGCGTTTATTCATCTGGGTCTGGGAGGGACAGTGTAATCAGGAGCTTTGGAATCAGACAGTCCTGAATTGAAACTCAGTTCCTCCACGTTGTAGCTTGTCACCTTGGGCAAGATACTCTCCGCACCCCTGTTCCCTTTTCTTGAAAGCTAGGACACTAATATGTACCCTTACTATCCTGTAACACCCAAATGAAACATATGCGAAGTACTCGGCATATACCAGATGTGTGGTAAATGGTGGTTTTTGTTCCTTCGCATATTCAGAGGGTTGTCATGTAAGTCATTAGTGCCCTATCCTCCCCCGCCTCCAAAGACAGAATCAGCTGGTAGAAGTTACAGGGGAGTCAGTTTTAGTTCAATATTAGGACTAGCCTACAAATTCATCGATCGTGTTACAAAATGCAGATGCCTCAAAAATCTGGCCTCTGCTGTGAACTCCAGACTTGTTTAGCCAACTCTCTATATGGTGACATTCTCCAACATCATGTGGTCGCAGCAAAATTCTTGGGTTGCCTGCAAACCTGCTCAGTTTTCCACACATCGGTAAATTGTACCACCTGCTCAGTGATTCAAATCAAATATCTTGGGGTTGAATGCAATTCTTCTTTCTCTTACTCCCCTAACCCCACCCCAAGTCACACAGTCAATGTAGCTAGGCTTGTCAACCCTAATCTCCAAATATACCCTGAATCCATCCTCTTCTGTCTCCAGGATTACCACCACAGTCCAAGCTGTCAAAATCTTTTCTCTGATTTACCACAGTACTTTGTCATTGGGTTTCCTTCTACTCCCTGTTTCTTTGAATTCCATTCTCTGTACATGAGCAGTATTTTAAAGTCTCCTGTTTAATAGCTTCCCATTGCACTTAGAATAGAACCCACAATCCTTATCACAGCTGGACAATCCCAACATAGAATAGCCTTTGCCCACCCATCCAGCTTTGTCCCCAGCACCCTGGATCTAGCCCCCCAATTTCCTGTCACATTTATTTCCCCTCTTCCTTTGCTAGGCCGAGCTGATGTCCACCTTAGACCCTTCATCTCAGCTATTTCTTCTGCTTCAAACACTCTTCCTCCTGAACTGTAATGTTATCTCCTCCAGGAAGCCTTCCTTGATCACCCAGTCTTTAGTAGTTATCCATTCACTTTCATAGTAGTCTATTTCAGTGTGTTGAATGGCACTTATCACTATCTTGTGATTTTCCTGTTCTCTACTTTATTCCCCACACCTATGGACGTGCTAAAAGCGTGTATGTAGTACACAGATGCATGAACAGTGGAACTAAATGCTCCATAGAACAGCAGGTCCCTTATTCATTAAAGTATATGAGCATGCTTTCCTTGGTGATCATATATTAACAGATATTATAGAAAGGGATTCCTGCCATAGGTCAGAGGTCCAACTAGATGACTACTGAGATTTTTCCTAACCCACAGATTCTGTGCTCTTATTGACAATTTCCATCTTCAGTAGCTAAACAGTTGTTTTAAATGTGAAGAAATCTGTGATTTGCTTTGCATATTATTTTTAAAAAAATAATTAAAAAGGGAAAAAGAATGGAGAGAAGAAAAGTACTTCAAGGGCCAGTATAAATTTGAAAATAAGTGCACCAGTACACTTGTTTATCAGTTCATTAGTTGATTTATATGTGTTTAGTTAGTCGATAGGCCTGAGAGAAATATCACACAGACTCCTAAGCACTGACAGCTGTGGATGTTCATCCACACGTCAGCTTCCACCGTGGGCAGTTTTATCACTGTGTCTGTCTCAGAGCTTGGACTTGGTGCTTTAATATAAAAATCAAAAACCAGATTCATTCTCTTCATCTGTTCCTTGTTTCAACTGTATAAATATTATTTGCATGTCATGGGTTTCTGACTTCTACTGGTGGAGACCAAATCGATTACCCATGAGCTGCTCAATTTGCAATCATTTAAAATTCCAGACTCTCTCTGGCACAGAAAAAGAACAATGGAAACTTGTCATAGAGCTCTCTCATGGTCTACTTCTTTCCCTTCATTTTTCTTTTTCTTTTCCCTTTTCATCCCCACCAGTTTTCTCCTTTTCCTTTCTGCATGTCCCATGGGTCCCTTAGGGAAACTCAGATCCTCTTTCATTAGCCATCTCATTTTTGGTCACCAAATGAAACCAGGAGATCCTTCCACGAAACCTTTAAAGTCACTAGGTTGGTAAACCTTGAGTCTGCTGAATGCAGGTGTTCCAGTCTTGAAGGAGAGAGATTGGGGACCACGGGATGTTACTGTCATGTGAGCTGCATGTGGTTTATCTACCAAGTGGCAACATCTTGCACTCTCACTGTCCCAGCACAGCTCCGAGGGCAACCTGATCTGTCTTTAATCTACTCCGACCACAGAGCAAATGTTTTAAATAAAATCTCTGCATGAGTGAGTCACTACTCCTCTGGCTTTTATATGACATACCGAGGAGTGATGGTTTACTTTGCCTGAGTAACAAAATTAATATAAGAGAAACATTTTTGTTATGTGGTATCCTAAAAAAAAAATACAAAAAGAAGAAAGAAGAGACATATGGGCCTGAGCAGTAAAATTTGGATGAAAAAGTTCCACTTGACACAAGGAAAATAATGAAAAAATGTAGTAAATTTTCTTGGCAGAGAACGTTAAAAAAAAAAAAATCAACAGGAAGAAGTAGAAAAAAACCACTTTCACTAAACAGCTGCGTAGACTCTGATAATGCCACTTACGTAAGGTCATAATCTCTAAGAAGCTTCATTTCTATTATCATTTTTAAAAGAGATGTTTTATAGTCAAAAACTTTTCAGTTTATAGGGTGCTTGTGTAATTGGTGGAGTCTGCATTACAGTAGAGGAACGTGTTGATGCTTTTTTGTCTCTCCTCAGAGATCTGGTTAATAGATAAGTGCAGACAGTAGTGGTTGCCCTCCTTTGGCTTGGATGGATGAGATGTCTATGGCACAGGAAAGTTTTTTGCTATTTTGTCTGACCCAGATGTCCAACTTCTGTACTGTCAGCTCAGTTTTCATGGTTCTGAAGCCCAGACCAAATATTTTACATCTAATGAAAGGAGTGTGGCCTGAAGACATGCAAGGGTATTCTGGGTGCCTCAGTGACCACGTATGCATGTGGAGTAGTTTGTGTAGCAGTTAAGTTTTTCCATGAATTGATTCTGATTCCAAAATGAAAGGGACTTTCTTTTGGTTCAGCTCTTGCCTTCATCCATGGGAGACAACTGATAAAAACAAGGCTTCTCATGCCTAGCTTGGGAAATCTTGTAATGAAAGAGAAGCCCATGATGAAATGGCAGACAGAGGGAAGGTCAAAGAGAGCTATAAATTAGCTTAATATTGGAGAGAGGACAGGCTTAGAGTGTGCCCCACCTCTGTAGGCATGGATTGGCTTAGTTCTGCAGTTATTAGCCATGTCATTGCAGACAAGTTACTTTTCCTCTTGGAGACTCATTTCCCACATCTCAGCGTGAGGCTAGTCAAGAAATTGCTTTCTTCCATACAGTGGGAACCATTGACATCCTGTATGCAAAGCATTAGCATATTTCTGGCATATAATCAATGTGCAATTAATGAGTCAGTAAATGTTATATTTATCATAAAATGCTGAGAGCTTCTTTCAAAGGCCCTTTCTCTTTCTTCTGCCTGGTAGGATATTTACAAGCAACTTTTTCTTCTTTAACTCGGGGCAAAGGTTGATGCTGTGTAAGTAGCAGCTCAGTTACGCTTTGTGCTTGAAGTAGATGCAATTTTTACTCTACAAACTTAGTGGAAAAACTTAAATTATTTTTACAAAATTTGAAATTTGAGTGTTAGTTTCTCACATACTGGCTTAGCAGGAAATTGAATCTCAATCAAAGTTGGGGTCTCTTGGGGGTGGAATGATCTATACCGGCATTAGCCTATACAGACCATTCAGGGGATAACCCTGGTGTGGGCCCTTGGTTGGGGGAGGGGTGTTGTTCTGAAGTTTCTTGTCAGCTTGGACATGGACATTTTTGCCAAGACCTGGACGTCTGGTGTTTTGAGCCCAGCCTCCCTCACTGGACCCGTTTTGTCCATTGCGGTCTGACCATTTTCCAGGAAGTCGAGAGGAAACAGGTTTAGGATCCTAAACCTATTCATTCTACACACTTTCCCCTCTTTCTCTCTACTCCTGTATCTCACTTTCTCCAATACCACCCCCCCCTTACTTCCCTCACCTCACATACCATACTCTACTCATTCAGGATTTTGAAAACATCAGCCAGCGAGTGAAGTCATCTTCACACAACTTCAGATTTTGCCCTGCAACACGAACTCTGTCAGACAAGGAAACACTAAAATTTGATGATTTTCTTGTATGGAGAAATACAGAATAAAGAGAGTACATGTTTTATCACCATAAATTAGCTTGCCATATGCCAATTTAAAGGATGATCAAAGGGTTATTTGGAAGTGTTGTTTTCAATTTGCTTTTTACAAATTTAAAATGGGTAGACACATTCCTTACTTAGGATGAGGAGCAGGTATTTGGAAAAGAGAACTCACGCTTGAATTTTTATTTTATTTTTTTTAAGAAATTCTTAGGATAGGTTTGGGTTTACAGAAAAATTGTGAGGGTGGTCCAGACGGGCCCCATGTACCCCACGCTCAGCTTCCCCTGTGAATAACGCCTTACATTAGTAGGGTGCATTTGCCACCATTCTATTCCTAGTTTGCAAATGAAGCAATTATATATTATTATTAACAAAAGTCCATACATTATTGAGATTTCTCTCATTTTGACCTATTGTCCGTTTTAGGATCCCATGTAGGATACCACATTACATTTAGTTCTGTCTTCTTGGGTTCCTCCTGGTTGTGATAATTTTGTGGCTTTTCTTTTGATGACTTGGGCAGTTTTGAGGCATACCAGTATTTTGTAGCATATGTGACCTTGCAATTTTTCTGATATTTTTTTCAAAGTTATACTGGGGTTATAGGTTGAAGTGGAAGACAATAGAAGAAAAGGGCCCTTCTCATCACATCATATTGAGGGTACGTGCTAGCAACATGATTTATCACTAACCTTGGCTACCTGGCTGAGATGGTGGTTTCCAGGTTCCTCTACTGTAACGTTATTCTTTCTTATCCTCACGCTTTCCAACCTGTGCTCAGAAGGAAGTCACTATGTGCAGTTCAGTTTTCTGGGTGGACAGTTTTGCTCCATCTCCTTGAGGGGGAACTACCTACATAAAATATTTGGAATTCTGCACGGGAGCTCTATTACCCCCTATTTATTCATTTATTATTTATTCAATGACTTATTTATAACAGTATAGGCTCATGGTTATTTATTTTGCATGTTGGGCTACAATCCAATATTATGTTATTTATTTTGCTCACATTATTCCAGTTTTTACATTTAACAAAATTTCCTATGCCTATCCCATCCCTTTTGTTTATGAAAAAATGATACGTAGGAACACCTTTAAGATTGAATTCCAATTTCTGTAACCACACTTAATGCCAGGTGATTTTCAGGACTGAAGAAAGCAAATAAACAGGTGTTGCCAATTTTAGAATGCATCCATAAACTTGCGTTTGAAGTTGTGAACTCAACATGACTCTCTTAAGCTTTTCAAGTTAGTTTACATTTGGCAGATGACCACTTCCTGTTTTTACAGGTGAAAACAATCCTCTGCTAAGGTCTGAAATATCAAATGGCTCTAAAAAGCAAAATTTGGTTGCTAGAAGTTACGGGATTAGATATAGATGGAGTTGATTGCCTTCAAAATATATGTAAATTGTGAATTGAAGGTATAAGAAGACTCAAAGCATAGGCCATTTTAGGTTGTGCGCCCCCATCTCAAAACTTTTGAAAAATAGTTTGAGATATTTGAGCATTACCAAAATCATGCTATAAGTATCTTCTAGTAAGTTCTTATAGTATCCTCTGAAACTTATATTTAATACTCATAACTTTAAAAGCATTTAATAAAATTGTGGACCAGGGTCATCATATTTTGTCTAGAAATAGATTGGGTAAAGCAGATAATTACCTGGTACTTCATGTGTGAACATGTATATTAAGTTTTATGTACGGATTCTTCTGGTTTCTGGTTTTGTTCAAGATGGAATAATGCAAACCTATCCGCCCCCACAACTGGAAATATTTGGGTAAAATACAAAGTACAACTCCTGGAAGACACTTAAAAGTAAAAAACAGAGGGGTAGTGGAGTAGAGTAAAACACTGGAGACGTGACCCATGGGGCACTGTGTTTTTTCCTGGCTCGTATCCTTTTCTTTTATGGCCCTGATCTGCACAACAGTGGCATAAGAGGTGAGAACTCCAATGGTGATTCCACCTGTCTACCCAGAGGGGCTAGAAAAGGTGCCCCTGTGATCTTAATAGCGGGGGATCCTCGCTTGCTTTCTCCTTTTTCTCTCTTGTTTTGCTCTGAGGGAAGCTTCCGTCACAAAGAAGCATGTGCAAGCAGCTAAAACTCAGAGTGACTGTGTTTCTGGCCAGAGCAACCAGAAAGAGGCCTATGAGTGTGTGAGAGTGGGGGCATCCCAGAGAGAAGCCAACTGGAGAAGAGGACCCCTAGTTCTGGGTCTGAATCTACACTCACCCCGGCTTACCTCTGAGCAGCACATTCATGAGGCAGACCCAAAGAAAAAACACAGCAAAGGCTTTGAGAACAAGACTGAGATTTAAACTGTATTCGAAAATCAATGAAATTCAACATATCAACATACTGAAGAAGAAAAATCTATGATCTATTTGATAACATTCAACATCTGCTCATTATAAAAACTCTCGCAAATTAGGGATAGAATGCGACTTTCTTAACCGAATAATGAGCATCTGCAAAAGGCCTGCAGCATCCATTATCCTTAATGGTGATAGAAGGAGGCTTTCCCTCTAAGACTGGGGATAAGGCGAGGATGGCTCCCTCAGAACTCCTCTTCCACATCCTGCCGGAGGTCTTAGCCAGTGCAGTTACTCAAGCACAAGAAATAAAAGGCGTATAGATGAAAAGGAAAAAGTAAAAGTGTTAACACTTGAAGATAACCTGATTACTCCAAAAAGTAATACATGAGTTTAGCAAGTTTGCAGAATCTGAAGCCTCTATGCAAAAATCAATTGTATTTCCGTAGACTAGCACTGAAAAATTATAAATCGCAAAACAGTACCATTTACAATAGTACCAACACACAAAATACTTAGGAATTTCAGTATGACCATTTCTAACTTTAATTTGTTAATTTGTTTTCTCAGAGAATGTATATGAACAGGTAATAACCTAAGCTTGATAAGTGGTTGAAGGGCCTGACTGACAAATGCTTGGGGAGGAATTTTAACCAAACCCATAGATTAACTTAGAATTGGGAATGTGAACATGGCAGTGAATTTCACCCTTTTGTTTTTGAAAGAGGCAATTCCATACTTTTGAAGGTAGATCTAAAAACAGACATTTAAGCCTAAGAAAGCTGTCCAATTCTATAGCCTCTGGCCCCCAGATCAAACCCATGACCTAGGGTAGAGGTTTTTCAGACTGTCTTCCATGGAGCCACAAGGTTTCGTAGAACTGCCTCAGGGTCGGTCAAGGTGTGTGTGTGTGTGTGTGTGTAAGTGCACGTGTGTAAATGGGGTTATGCATGTGAATGTGTGCAAATGTGAGTGAATGGAGGTGAGTGCATGAGTATGTTGTGTAAGTGGGAGTGAATGGTTTTGTGCATTTAAATGAATAAATGCGTAAGTGTGCGTGTGTGGTGTGTGTGTGTGTGTGTGAAGGCTGTGAGGCAGTGAGAAGGCTGTCTTAATTAGGTTCTGCCTGCCCTTCCATTTCCTCTACCATCTCAATCACAGCAGCTTTATTTTATTTGATTTTTTATTGGAGTTCCATATAAGATTTTTCTTGTAAAAAAAAGTTTCATGGCTAAAAATAATTATGAAAACCACAGATCAATTAAAGGAAGAACAGACCAGTGAAATTGACAGGGACCCCCAGATAGGCAGCAGGTAGGTAGCAAAGACGTGCTCCAGAAGCTGGCACTGGCCAGCGCGTGAGGAATTTTTCCATTACCTATCGGGTAATTTGGGCTTGAGGACAGGAACCTTAACTACTGAGGAATTAGAGGACGGGTAGGGAGTTCAGTTGTTGATAGGAAAATTACAGGGAACTAGTCGGTAACGTCATTGAGGCAAGAACACATTTTGTGTTAAATTGGGCTATGAAGGTCTGAACCATAACCATCAGAAATATGATCCAGTAAACTATGGCTTGGAAACAGCTCTGGGCCCAAGGGCCGGGACGGGGCCAGATCTGCCGTGGGGTACTGTCCCCCTGCAATGCGCTCCCCGGAGTGGGTCTTGGAGTATTTTATTAACGTCACCTGGGCAGTTTGTTTAAAATGCAGCCCCTATGTTTCTCCACCAATTCAGTGAATCAGGACCTCGGGCAGGCTGGGATCCAGAAACCTGCTTTTTCTAACCAAAGTGCATCCTGGTAAATCTGATGCCCTCTCAAGTGTCAGAACCACTTGCCAAGTTTCTCAGAATTCCTTGTTACTAAGAATCACGCATGGTGCTTGTGAAGCATTCGGTTTCTCAGGCCCATTCCCTGAAGATACCTGGTTCAGACACAGCTGGCACATTCATAGACTGGGCGATTCTTATCATAGACGATAGCACTGGGGGATAGTGACGTAAGAGTCAAGAATTTCTGGCTTTTTTTTTTTTTTGAAGAATTATTGTAATGTTAGAGCTAGCTCCGAAAGAATGTTGAAAAAATTATTTTCAGATTTTCTTTCTCTCACTAGGAATAGTTTCACGAAAGTGTCATTATGAACAGTTTCATGAGATTGGGGCAGAAATCATGTATGACATGAAGTATTGGTTTTGGTGGAAAAGACAAAGGAGGGGCTTGAAATTATTTGCGTAAATAGGACATACAATTTGAAATTAAATCAGCGGACATCAAAGGTCATTGCTTTGCATGTTTGCTCAGAAGACCATTTATTAACCTCAAGGGATGCTTCATTTAAGTGTAGCTCACAGGTGTTAAAAAAATTTTTTTATTGTGCATTTCTGTTGGAAACTTACTAGATAAAAGCAAGGACGATTCCCAAAAGGAGATTTGGATATATGCTCCTTTGTCTCAGGTGAGTGAATGGCACATACAAAAACAAAAATTTATTTGCCGAAGCACCACCACCAGTACTTGTCAAACTGTAATGTGTGTAGGAGTCACCTGGGGATTTTGAGAAAATGCAGATTCTCAGTTGGTAGGTCTGGCACGGAGAGGAAGAGTCTGCATTTCTCATCAGCCCCCGGGTGGTGATGCGTGGCTAGTGTTCTGACCATACTTTGAATAGCAAAGGACTAGAATGTAGCATTCCATCCTCAGCGTGGCAGTGATCAACTTTTATCTCCCCAGCTTTATTGATACATAACTGACATGTAATACTGTGCAAGTTTCAGGTGGCGATTTGAATCTATGTATCTGTTGTGACATGATTAACACAATAAGGTTAGTTAACACATCCATCACCTCACATAGTTACCGTTTTTTTTTAAGTGAACTTTTAAGATCTACTCTCATCAACTTTCAAGTGTACAGCACAGTGTTGTAAACTGTAGTCACCATGCTGTGTGTTAGATCCCCGGAACTTGCTCATCTTGTAACTGGAAGTTTGTACCGCTTGACCGTGGTCACCTATTCCTCCCCGCCCCGCCTCGGCAACCACCAATCTACTCTCTGGTTCTATGGGTTCAGTTTTTTCAATTCCACAGATAAGTGAGATTATACAGTATTTGTCTTTCTTTGACTTAGCATACTGCCCTCAAGCTTTGTCCATATTGTTGCAAATGGCAGAATTTTCTTCTTTTTTGTGGCTGAAAAATATTCCATCTGTGTGTGTGTGTGTGTGTGTGTGTGTGTGTCTGCAGAGTGCAAGTGCTTTATTATCTATCCATTCATCCACTGATGGACACTTACTTAGGTGGTTTCCATGTCGTGGCTATTGTAAATACTGCTGCAAGGAACATGGAAGTGTATGCGCAATATCTCTTTAAGATAGTGATTTCATTTCCTTCAAATATATATCTAGAAGTAGAATTGCTGGATCATAAAGTAGTTCTAATTTTAATTTTTTGAGGAGCATCCATACATTTTTCCAAACTGGCCGTACCAATTTACATTTCTATCAACAGTGCACAAGGATTCCATTTTCTCCAAATCTTCACCAGCGCTTTCCATCTCTTGCCTTTTTGATAATAGGCATCTAACAGGTGTGACGTGATATCTCATTGTGATTTTGATTTGTATTTCTCTGATAATTTGTGATGATGAATACTTTCTCATGTAGCTGTTGGCCATTTGTATATCTTCTTTGGAAAAATGTCTCTTCAGGTCCTTTGTCCATTTTTTAATTGTATTATTATTTTTTTTTTTGCCGTTGAGTTGTCTGAGTTCCTTATATATTTTAGATATTAATCCCCTATCAGATACATATTTTGCAAATATATTCTCCAGTTTCATAAGTTGCCTTTCATTTTGTTGATTGTTTCCTTTGTATAGAGAAGCTTTCTAATTTGGTATAGTCCCATTTGTTGATTTTTGGTTTTGTTGCCTCTGTTTTTGGTGTCAAATCCAAAATATCATTGCCAAGACCAAAGTCAAGGAGCTTTACTGCCTGTTTTCTTCTAGGAATTTTGTGTTTTCAAGTGTTAATCTTAAGTCTTTAATCCATTTTGATTTGATTTTTGTGTATGGTATAAGATGGGGGTCCAATTTCATTCTTTGGCATGGCAGTTATTCAGTTTTCTCAGCACCATTTATTAAAGAGATTATCCTTTCCCCCATTGGATATTCTTGGCTCCTTAGCCATAAATTAATTGATTATATATGCATGGGTTTGTTTCTGGGTTCTCTGTTGTGTTCCATTGGTCTGTGTGTCTGTCTTTGTCAGTACCCTACTGTTTTGATTACTATAGCTTTGTAATATAGTTTCAAATCAAAGTGGGATGCCTCCAGCTTTGTTCTTTCTTAATATTACTTTGGTATTAGAGGTCTTTGTGATTCCATGTGAATTTTAGGATTGTGTTTTCTATTTATGTAAAAAATCTTTTAGAATTTTGATTGGGATTGTTGATGCTCAATATATGGCTTTGGGTAGTGTGAATACTTACTACCCAAATTAGTGATAATTAAAGGACTGCTCAATAATTAAAGAACTGCAAGCAGGAAGGCAGGCTGCCAAGATCTAAGCACTGGTTGCTGTAAGCCCTGCCCCCTTCTCTGTCTCTGTCTGGTCCCCCAAATGCTGCGATTTCCCCAGTAATCCCCATGAGGTTAGACTTGAACAGGCCTCCTGGGAAGCATCCTGCAGTGCTGGGGGAGCTGATATCTCTTTTGGGATCTCTTTTTTTCCACTGGAAAAGCAGTAGGCGCCAGGTGGGGGTTGGGGGTGGTCTGCTTGGTGCAGTGTTCTGCCAGATCTAAGGGAGGGGCCATGTGCTAAAAGTGTAGCCACTCCTGTCACTCTTCTGTTGTAGTCCTTCTCAGTCTGTGGTCCAGCCTCCCCTCCAGGTTCTGGGATTCTCACAGTTGTGTCTTGTCTGTGGATAGTTGCTAGTTTGTCTTCTTGTGACAGGGATTGAAACCCGAAAGACCTATGTTGCCATCTTGAGGATGTCATGTCTAGTGATGAACTTGATATTGCTGTTCTCTGGGGGGACCCTATTAAGAAGTATGAGAGATGAACAGAAGATCAATGAAAATGTACCTTACCTCCAGGAAGAGCAGGTGGCAGCAGAATGTACAGTTAGAAGGGTGATAGAGTATCATGCAGTTTCCCAGAGCTTTGACGGAGCACTTGGAGCCAGCCCCAGCCCCCAATAATCTCAGCAGGGAATTCCCAGACAGGAACGGTGATTGAGATCAAATGCAGGAGATCTCCATCGTCAAACTGGCCAAGCATTATAGTTTTCTGGGAAAGAGAAGGAAGCCAGTTCACTTTGGGGCAATGAGATAATAGAAATTTAGAGTGTCTCACTTCTCCTCAATAACTGAGGGGTTGGAAAGACACTTTCTTCCCACCACGAAACCTAGGAGCACTAGGTGTGCTGGGTGAAGCCTAGGAGCATTGTGTGTGTGGGTGTGGGGTGAGGAACAGGTACGAGAGAATGTTGTGTCAGTGTGGAGAGCTCTCGTAACCGGGACTTTGGCTTCTCATCCAGGATGAAGAGCACCATATATGCAATATCCTCCTAACACAACTAACGGAGTTCTAGAATTCCCTTAAAAATTGCCACTGGGGTAAATTGGGCTTGACCTTGTTTCCTTATGGCTTCTACTTCCAGACTCCAGCGGACCTTAATCTTTCTCAAGTAGGTGTGATTTAGTTTCATGCAACTGGTGTTTCACTGTGTTCCTTCTCGTGACGTTGTAAAAGTTTTATTTCCCTTTTGCACAATGTGAGTGCTTGCCTTCATGTCCTTGGCTGCAAAAATTAGATGAGTTTTTAATCTCAGTAGAGTATTAGCTTTTCGACAGAAATTTTATATTTAAATTATGGACCATGAAAGGGGGTATAACAGCTGAGAAAATTTAATGAGAAAAGAGCCTATGTTCAAGTTTCCTATTATCTAGTAATTTAAAGCACCCTCTAATTGAGGAACCTTGGATTTTGGAATTGGACTTCGGGAATGAAATTTGAATATTTGGGATAAAGGGATTGAAGACTGGAAGCAGTGTGAAACGGGATGGCAGTTTCTTCAGTAAACATGAAAGCTTTGATAACTTTATTCACAATTTTCATTTGAGAATTATTCAAAGAAAAGGTTCTTCCTTGCCCCCCTCCTTCCATTCTTTTACTTCATCTTCTTAGTCCTTGGGCAGAATAGAAAACCAAGAAGTCTGAAAATAGAAATTCCATGTTTGGAGTAATGCAGAGCCACGTCTTCACCTGTGACCGGATGGTTTCATGGGTTTACATTTAGTTCCCACTAAGTGTTTCTCTGGTCATGTACCAATGTCATTGTCTTTGAGGTCACGGTGGCCTTTTTTCAAATACTAACTGTTGGGAAATTTCCATGGAAGTAACCTGGACAGGTCGATGATAAATGGTAGTCCTGGTGGCTCCGTCGTGCCACTGCAGGGACATGTGTTCCCGATGAGTAAGACACTGGGCTTGTTCAAGGCATCCAGATTGGCCCAGGCAGATGGTGAGTGGCAGATAAGATATGGTCGGAAGGTGTTGTTTCTACTGCCCTGGAATTTTGGGAAACCAATTTTGTGTCCAAAGGAAAAGCAAACAAACAGGCAAATGAACAAACAGTAAAACAGAGAACAAGAACAAAGTAGTTCCTTAATATACAAAATTGAAGGAAAATGAGTCAACGGGATGACTCTGTGCATTGGTTATTTTATCTTCACTTTACAGATGGCATTTACAAAAGCATCATTCGTGGCATAAACTCCCTGAATTGGTGTCCCACAAGCAGACCCTGAATTCACTAGAACACCCTATCAAGGCTTTCCCTTCCAGGAGTAAGAAGTTGATCCTTCTTACTCAGATCATATTTAAAATATTCCCACCCTGCTGCTAACGTTTAAATGTAATATATAAAAAGTTCTTGCACATAAATTTAAAGGCCCAGTGGAAATATAGGTAAAGAATACAGACATTTGGCCAATGAATATAGAAATTGCTATTAAAAATATGAAAAAAGTTCACTCTGACAAGCAAAGAATTTTAAATGAAAATAACATAGCAGCGTTATTTTTGAGCCCATTCAAGTGGCAAAGTAAAATCAAGAAGAATGTACTCAGTGATATTGCCTGTTGAAATCAAGGGTCCAATGAATGAATTGGGAGTTCTTGTCAACTTCTTGTGGCCTTGTAAATTGTGAATTTCTAAAGGCCAGTTTGGCAATGCAGTTGACCCTTGAGCAACATGGGTTAGATCTGTGTGCCCACTTACATGTGGATTTTTTTTTCAATAAATACCTGTACTGTTTTGATCCACAGATGCAGAGGCCCGGCTGTATGTATTGATCTATGTCATTTTATATAGGGGATTTGAGCATTTACGGATTTGTGTATCTGGGTGGGGGGAGACGGGGGTCCAGAACCAATCCCCCGTGGATACCGAGGGACAAATTAAATTTTTGGTGTACTCCTGGACCTAAGCCTCATGTTGTTCAAGGGTCAATCATTAATGCATTCAGAGTATTGAGTCTTCACAGTTTTGGACCCATTCTAAAATATAACTATGATCCTGATGTTTCTGCATTATAATTCTGTTATTCCCCCCTTACTTAAAGCAACAGTCAGCAAACTTTTTCTGTAAAGGGACAGATAACAAATACTTTAGGGTTTGCAGATCATACAGTCTCTAGTTCAATTACTCAGCTCTGACATAGAAAACAGGTAAATGAATAAGCTTAGCTGTGTTCCAATAAAACTTTATTTATAGACACCGACACTTGAATTTCTTCTAGTTCTCAGATATTAGTAAATACTGTTTTTTAATGAGTGTTTTTCAACCATTAAAAATGTAAAAACTATTCTTAGCCACTTGTGGTTCTTAAACAGATGGTGGGATAGATTTGGCCCTCCGGCTCTAGTTTGCTGACCTACAGCTTAAAACATAAAAGTTTACACCCCCCAAACCTTGATTGTGTCCTAGCGAGTAAGTCATGCACTTTCACTCCACCCATAGGTTTGCTTATGTTTGCCTTTCTTTTTGCCTAGAATGTCACCTCCATGCTACTTCCGGAACTTACTGTCATTACTTATGTTGACTTAGAGACAAACTTAGTCTGAGCCACTGGGACAGAGGGGGGGCAGGCCTGAATAAAGCTTTCCTGATCACCCAGTCTCCCCTTAATAAAAGGAGAGATGTGCCTCAATTTATTCTGTTATAAACTAGAAAAAAATTTTGAAGGTAATTGCCAGATGAAAGCAAGTTTTTTTTGGTATAATTTAGTGTGACCCAAGGTGTGTAGAATCAAATTAAAAACACGTATCCTCTAGTTTGATAGTGTTGGGACTGAAAATAGGAGGAGAGTGTTGCATGACTGAATTTCAGAGAAGGATTGTCACCCAGGACAATGGGAAAACCAGCGTAAAAGGGGATTTCGGGCACATAAAAAGGAAATGATACATTATGGCTTTGTATGGGGTTGACCATGTTTATTTTTAGCTGCATTTGGACATATGAAAGCGAGACAGGGAAGTGGTTATGTTATGGAACAACAAACAAAAGTGTTTCTATTTCTTACGGTTTATGATTTTTTTAAAAACAGAGTTCATTTACTATAAAAAAGATTGAAATTGGTTGGTTTTCATTGTAGTGTTTCTAAAAATTTAGGATGTTTTAATAAATACATTCTAAGATATATTTTCACAAAGACAATTGTGTAAAGTAGTTTGCTAGTCTTGAATTCAATAACCGATTCCTCTGGAAAACTCTTTTACAGGAAACATGAGATAATAATGATAATGATCATGGCTTGTGATATGTGTGTCTTCACATACTTAATAAGAAAATAAATATCTTTGAGAAAACTTTGCGCTCTCTAATCTATAAAGTAACAAAATAATATTAATAGCTAATTACAAGTAACTAATTGAATACTTCCTATGTGTGAGGTGCCATTTAAATATTTTATATTTACAATCTTTCCTACCCCCAAATTTTAATCATGGAACTTTCCAAACATATGGAAAAGGAAACTGACCAGTATAGTGATCCGCCCAGTACTCCGCTCCCAGCTTCAACAATGAATAATTCAGGGCCAAATTGTTGTATCTACGTGCCCACTGATATCCCCCTCCCATGTGATTTTGAAAGGAATCCTAGACATCATGTTATTTTGTCCATAATATTTCTGTATGTATCTGTAAAAGATCAGGGCTCAAAAAAAAAAAAAAACACAATAAAACGGCGATGCCATTATCACACTTTGACATACTTACAACAGTTTCTTATTATCATCAAATATCCAATTGGTGTTCAACTTTCCAGTTGTCTCATGAAAGTTATAAACGTGTGTTTGTATTTTTACTTTTTTAAAAAATTATTTGAATTGGGATCGAAATAATTTCCATATAATACAAGTAACTTAGTTTATAGGTTCTCTCTACGTCTATGTCTATCTATTTCTTTCTCCCTCTTTTTTCTCTCTCTTTCCTTGCAATTTTGTGCCTTGAATAAACTGAGTCTTTGTCCAGAGTCTGGATTTTGCTGGTTGTGCTGTTGCACACCATGGCTCTGTCCTCTGAATTACCTGTAAATTGGTGGTTATAGTTGGAGGCTTGATAAGATAATTCTAACAGTTAATTGTGGGAAGAGCAAAGAAGACTTGTGGATGGGTTTAGGTTTTTCTATAGGGAGGCTTGTTTTCTGTTTTTGTCATGTTTGCAGATGTTGTTGTTAGCAACCTAATTCCATTAATTAGGGTTTCCAGAATTATTATAGTCTAGTTCTAGCAACTTTTTAAATATATTAGCTAGAAACTTCTATAAAGAGAAATGTCTCCTCTTTCACAGCTTTTCTTCCAAGTGGTACAATTTGTATAGGAAAATCAAGATAAATGCTTCATTTCCCCTCCTATATTTACTAGTTTTTAACATAATGAGTTAGTAAATATCCTGTAACTGTGATCAATCAGTGTGATTATTTATTTTGGGAAGGTCATTGTGATCTCAGAGATTATGCCTACATACATGCAAACATACGTGCATACATACATGAAGCACACACCCTTAGTATGTTTCAATACATTGCAGTTGTTTTCCTTATTTATGTTGTAATTACCCCCACTTTGACCAGTGGGAGCTTATTCAGGTTGGCTCCTGAGTCCTTTTGCAAGACACCTGTAGTCTTTTGTAGGGTCCTTGTCAGATGATAGGATTCCAGCCTCATGTGTACGTTTCCTGTTTTGTATCTGTAAACAGCTGTTTCCACAAGAACCCTATTCTTTTTAGTGGGGAAAAATATTTGGACACCACAATCTAGTCTGTAGGGGTCATCATTGCTACTGGGATGGCTTTCTCAGTGGATGATGCTAGGAAGCATACGGAGATGTTTTTAAAGATAAAAAATCATTAGTTTTTATTGATATTTCCAGTTCAAATTCAAGATTACTACGGTTTATACCTAACCTACTTTGATATCGCAACTCTTCTTTTTCCCACTCCAGGAATCCCAATTCTCAATAACACTAGGAATTACAGAATTAAAGTATAACATAAATACTCAGCTCTTTTATGCCTTAATGTATTTCCAGCAGTCCGGGAATAGCAATACCAACGTTTTGCTGCAGACATGATTACAGAAAAGAGTATACAATTTTGGGGGGCAGTTTTCTTTCTCTTTAGCATATTTAGCATGTTAGAGTATACCCTTCAGGAACGTGTAGACAAATTATTGTGTTTTAAAGTCACATATATAGAATAGTTTAATTCCTCCATGTGTGACTGTGGCACTAAGGAAATATATATTTAAGATCATTTATTTTTATTTAAAAAATTTGGCACTGCATTTGAAAAATAATAACTGGGTTTTATAATTATGGACAACATTTACTTAGTGTCAAAGGTAAATATCCTGAATGAGGTAGATTCAGGCAAAGCTAACTTTTCTCCTTGGTCCATCCGCCGCATTTCTTTTCCTTCTCTGTCACTCTATGTAGATTTTTTAAAAAATGAGATTTATTTTTTTACTGTTTGTTTTAAAATACAGGCAGATACTTATATGTATTCCTATATTTACTTATATCTTAGATGAGTGAAACTATACCACAGCAACTTTCCTTCATCTTGCTCTTTTTATTTCATAACATAGCCTCAAAGTCTTGCCACAGTAGTACATAGAGATACCGTTCTGCATTGCATGGATGGTCTATACGTTATTCAATCAGTCAAACTTCTAGTGGACATATGGGCTGTTCCGCCTATTGTGTTACTACAAAGTCTGGCAGTATAGAGCTTGGTGCGTATACCTTCTTTATTGTTTAAGTGTAGCTTTGTGGGAGTATCTGAAAGGTGGGATGGTTGGATGACACGGTAGATGCATATATCATTTTGTTACATATTGCCAAATTCTCTTTCAGTTGTCCATTCTCTTTATCAACGTAGAGACTACCCACGTCTTCACAACTTGTCCTTAGAGTTTGTTCTCACACTTTTGCCTTTTTGACAAAAAATAGGTGGGAAGAGTTGGTTTAGTGTAGCTTTGGTTTGCACTTTTTTTGGTGATGGTTAAGAGCTATTAGCATTTCTCTTTCGGTGAACTTTCTTTAATGTAGCCCTCTTATCTATGGGGGGGGGTTAGTGTTTTACTTCCCAATGTTTAGGAGCTCTTCATATAGTTGAGGTTTTAAAACGTTGGGATAAAAATTAAAATACTTTTCCTAGTTTGTAATTTGTATTTAGTTTATGTCTGTCATCTTTTGCCATGCAATAGTTTTATCTTAATTTTTATGTTATCAAATTTCTTATTGCGTTCTGATTTGCATCATAGTTAGGAAAGTTTACTTTCAGGTTGTAAAGGAATTCACTTCTAGTATTACAGGTTTGAATTCTTACATTTAAATATCTTATCCATTTGGAATTTATACTGGAGTATGGTGCGAGGAAAGAATCCAGTTTTTTTCACATGGCTATCTAGTTAGCCCAATGCAAGTTATTAAATAGTCCATCTTTTACCCAATTATGTGATATGCTGCTTTTATCGTATATTAATTTTGCATCTGCAATTGGGTTCATTTCTGGATTTTTTATGTCCCATTGCTCTGTGACAATCTATGTACTGATACTGTACTGTTTTAGTTCCAGTGGCTTGATAATATGTTTTCATATTGGCAGGGCTAATTCTCTGCCCTCACTAACTCATTGCTGTTCTTTTTCATGGTATTCTTTACTATTTTTTGCTTATTTGTTTTTCCAAATGGCCATAATAATCAACTTATAAATTCTCCTCTAAAGAAAAATCTGATAGTATTTTTGTTGGGCTTGCATAAGATGTATAAGAAAAATTGTAACAATATGATTTTTTTCAAAAAACTAGAGATGATATATAACCACCAAATAGTTGTTTTAACTTGAGTATTAAAGGTTAGGTTTAGCATTAGCCCTCAGACTTTTATACAAGACCTATATCCATACGAGAGAAATGGTTTGACTTATAGCATAATTGCATTTGTTTGATTATGAATGATTTATAATCAAGTTTTTCTATATCTGTGGTTGCATTCATAATTGGGCTAGTCAAAGAAGCCCACTCAATAAAAACATAATGGTTGTGGGTACTTTTTTTTTCAATCTACTGTCTGGATCATGTTTCCTGGTTTTATGACTAAGAATGGATGTCTAGGCACAGCTTTCCAAAAAGAAATCTGCTCTTCTTGCTGTTTCTGCATCTTCAATAAGACAATAATTAGCTACAGTTGAAATTTTAAAAGTCTGAGTTTTTAATTGCTGTTGTTTGTGATCATTATCTCATCGATGTCAAAGATTCATATTTCAGAACTTCCCCATCACATTGGAGTTGTGTGGCCTGGCTCTGATGGATTAGATTTACTCTGTCTTTCAGTCATGTCTAATTCTAATGCTATGGATTGACGTAGTACATCTCATATTGATTATTTTTTCATTCATTCAGTATTAAACAAGCTACTTAAGTCAGAATAAAATTCTGCTCTTAAAGTCTAGAGTAAGATAGGTAAATCAAAGTTGAAGCTCAATGCAAACAACAGAAGTATCCGTTGGAGCTACCAAAGCACGTGCTCCAACAAAACAGAGGAGTAAAAGAGCATAGAGGCGTACACAGGACCAGCAGCACAGGGGAGGTGAGTGGAATTTCCAGGAAGATGTAAAGAAAGATCTGAGGGCAGAACAAAGCATTAAGTCTAGACAGCAACTAGTCTAAATGCAACTGGAGAAGAAAGGATTCCAGGAGGAAAGTCTCTAAGAAGTTGAAAATGATAAAATTCCTGAAATGGAATTGTGAGAAGAATTACTTCTGATAAAGAATTTGGGTGTGGAATAGCGAAGGATAGATGGAAAAGTAAGCACCAACAATAAAAACAAAAACAAACCAAAACGAAATAAATATGAACTCCATGATAAGTGAAGTTGTGCAAGAAAGAGGATGTGTCTAAACTATATGGCATGGCTCAGTTCTGAACAATATTTGGTAATAATAATGTTGTTAAGTACTAATCGAACAAGTTTCCATATAAATATTTTGAGAAACTGCAGGGAGGGAAGGAATGTTTGGAGAGTAGTTGTAGGAGTGGGGGTTGTTCTAAAAGCTATACACTAGGTTCTATAGCAGGAAGTCAATAGATAGTTATTCTAAAATTGAAAAATTAAGAAATAGAAGTATTTGTTGCTTAGATATTGAAAAGGAAATGCTAAAAGAAGCATCTAAGAGGGTAGAAAGTAGTAGCTTCTGGAGAATCAGAGTAGAATGCATTAGGAGAAGAGGACTGCTAATTGTCAAAATAAGTTCTGTAGAACCATTTGACTTTTTAAGCTCCATGAATGTACACGTATGACATTGATGAATTACATTTCTAAAAGAGAAGGCAGGACAAGAACCAGATATGGGAAGGGCAACATGATAAGATGGCAGTTGCCAGCACCTTAATTTATTATTGATATCAATAACATTAACAAGCATTTTAAAAAAGGGTTTGCAGTAGAATGGTTAGGATTGTAATCACAGCTAGATTTAACTGAAAGTCAGCAAATACTGATTTATTCATAAACCAACAATACATATGCTGTTTCCAAATGGAATTTCTATTTAATTGAAATGACTTGATGTGTCAACTGTTAATTAAGTTAGAACCCCAGGGAGAGCATGAAAAGCTGTCAGTTGTGAATACAGCTTAAAAGTGAAAATACTGTGCTCTGGGTTAATATAGTAACACCTTCAATTTGCCAAAGAATCACTAATAATCGCCTATTTACTACATACTCACTGAGAAACCATATGACGGCTGAAGTGTGTAAGCAGAGCATCTGGAATTACAAAACCCATTGTTTCCTTTGGAGAGAGGGGACATCATTGGCTGAAGTTGTCAGTTACCTTCAAATGCTGTCCCCCCTTGTAATATACAGTGTCATTTTTATCTTAGGGATTTTGGGGTAGAGGGCTGTGAGGAGGTAAAAAGCATAGGTCAATATAAACCTCATTCAAACCACTAATTTTTATGCCTTTTATATCAAAATTTACAGCTGGGATAAATTCTTATTGTCTTCATTTCTCCTTTTTCCCATTTATTGAAAAAATCATGATAAAATTGAGAATAAACTGAACATGGAAAAGCTGCGCATGCATAAAAGAGTTCCCAGGTTTTTAAATGTGTAGTAGAGACTGGGCTGAGGTCCCAAGAGCTGAATTTATCACTGGTTTTCCTGATATTTAAACATAGAAGATGGAGCCGAGCATCGAGGTCCATGCCAGGATGTCCTTTTTGTCTCTCTTCCGTGTTTCAAACTCTTTTGGCTCCTTCATCCATATCCTTTTGGCCTTCACTTTTCATATCATTAGGGATATTAAAATGAATGCTCTGGAAATGGATGTTTATTTTTTAGGGCCACCGCTAGGTTTGCACTTTCCTTTTTTGGGCTGGTCTTTGGCATCCTTTTAAAAACATGCATGTAGTTTTGGGGGTAGTTTGACATTCTAGTGCTTTGGATCTGAGCAAGGAATTATGGCCCTGAGATAAATATGTGCCTTGTTTTAAGTTTATTTTGAGTTTGGAGGTCATTTTGTAACAAATTATTTCACAAAGGTGACACAGCAGTGAAGCAAAAACTGGCAATTTGGGCTGAATTTGAGCTTCTCAATAAAATTTCAAATTAGCAAATACAATAAAATACAATAAGATAAAATACTTAAAAGTGGGTGACTAGTACACATGGCCTCAGTCCCAGATGTCATATTTATATATTTATATATTTATATATTTACTTATTTATTTATTTTTTATTCCGCTGGTTGTCAAATGATCTTTAATCGCAATGTTTTCCTTTGTTGTTCTTAACTAACTGGGCCTTCCCCAGCACCACCGTTGATGTCATCTATGATGTCATGAGGGTGGTGGCCATCAACATTGCAGCCCACAGACCGGGCAGTCTCCGAGATCTTTTAATTGTTCCAGAGAATTCTCTAGTTAAAGATCGGGGCTGCATCTGTTGGGCAGTGTTGACAGTCTCATCAGAAATGGTATTTCCATTGTGCTTAATGTTGTTTTTGTCTCTTGGTGGTGCTTTGATGATCAGGGCAAAGGCCCAAGGTCCCACCTCAGTCTGGGCCTGTCTGTGGTGCATGGTCAGTTTCGCTGTCATTTCAGGCCTTCGAGGCAACCGTTGCTTTAGAGATGTCATCACCAACCTTTGGCAGCAGGGTGGAGGCGGCTGGTGTCAAATGAAGCCGGATTCGGGACGATGGGAGAAAGTTGCACCTTGGCTTCCTCCGAGCTGAAGGCCGAAAGCCAAGATATCACATTTATGGTTTCAAGGTGGCATTCTGTGTCTGAGGTGCAAGGTTCAGAAGTCACGGTTCGTAAATAGTGTCAAAAGGCCCAAGCACAGGCTCATCCTAAAAGATCAGTTCTTTTCAAAGAGAGAGCTTTTTATTTGTTTTGTAGTTTTTGAATCCATGAAACCGAGATGGGGAATCTGGGCTCTTGTCCCCCCACCGTCTTCCCCTCATCCAAATTCAGTGTTTCTCTAGGACTGATTCCACAGGGAGGTAAACTCTAGGGCAGAGGGGCTGCTTCAAAGCAAATGAGGCCCTTAATTTATCATAAAAAAGAAGACTGGTTGTTAAGGTTTTATTGGATTACAATAAAGGCTCCTAGCGCTGGGAGTCTGTGGTTTGATTCCCGGCATCACTGGGGGAGCTTGAAATCATAACCACAGATTATAGCAATGAGCTTCCAAATTTCCATATCCCAAGCAAAGATGCTGCCTTCCTGGAGCTAATGTGGAATTACATGCTCTGTGATTTCAGGATACGTATTGGAAAAGTTTCTGTTTGGATATCACTTCAGGAGGGCTGTGATTCTCCAATCACCTCTGTGGTTACAGCTTCAATGTTCTTAAAAAAGGAAAGGAAAGGAAAAAAAAAAGATAAAACAAAACAAAAGATGATTGTTGTGACTCCCTCCATTCTGTGCTTTTGTACAGTTTGAAGGTTTTCATTAATTTTTTTCTTTCCCCAAGTTCAGTAAAAGTTCTTATAAGGTCACCCTAGGTTGTAGCAGTGGCTTGTGCCGTCCTCCTAGGTCTCCCTCTCTTCCAAACTTCCTGTCTTGAAGTCGTATTTTATCAGTTAAATAGACTCTAAAACCTGCCATCTTTGATGTAAATTGTACATATATCTCTAATACTATATGCATTGTTTTTAATTTTAATTTTTTTTTGGCCTGGCAGACAGACCACATGGGACCATACTGGAATGAAACAATGAATAAGTCGGAGCTATAAACAGATATATTTTATTTTTCTTCTTGTAAGATATAGCTGATAAAATTGGTAAAGAAAAATGTCAGTTTGAGTTTCTTTCTCAGCCTCATTGATGCACATATATTTAACACATGGAAACAGAACCTATAAAAATGTGTGCATATATCCTTAATACTGCTTCAAATCCCTGGTTGTATTTGTCCTTCTTCATCTGGGCTCATCCCAACATGACAGGAAGCTGAGGCCTCCTTTTCACAGTTGGAGAGAAGAGCTTTGGTCTGTTTGGGAAGGAAAGTCTGTGCCTGGAGGAATGGGGGTTGTCTTTCCTTTCGTCTGACAGTTTCAGTTTTCTTCCTCCCCTTCGGAGCAGGATCAGATCATTGGGAGTTGTCTCTATACTGTTAAGATTTTCTTCCCTAAAATGTATAACTCATAGAAAACGCAGTCTTAGCCAGTAAAGTAGCACGTGATCTCACAGAGGTGGAAATCTGGAAATAGGGTCCCAGGAACCCTTTTTATTAGTGCCTTAATAATGTTATCAAGGACTTTGGCCGATTTGGATTTTTGTTCCCAAATATCCATTTTTCCCCTGTAACAGGATTGCGTATCTCCGCCCGTGTTCACGTGACTTTCCGGCCCCTATGGGAAGAGTACACTGCACTCTCCCTACTTCTCTCTCCCTACCCCAGCCCTCCTCACTGACTCTGGGCTTGGCCCATCACAAGCTCTGGCCAGTGGTGAAAGAGCAGGCATGACACATCCTCCCAGAGGAGTGGCTTGGCTCCCCTTTTCTTTGCGGGTTGCTGCCTTCTGCCAGGAGAACAGGTCTCAATAGCAGTTGCCCTTAGCCTGGGTCTGGAAGCAGAAGACACTTGAGGTCCCACAACCCTCAGGTGACAAAGGGAGATAAATAAGTGTTGCCTTAAGCCACTAACACACTGGAGTTGTTTATTGCCACAGGAAAAAAATGACTAATTTTAGAACCCAGTGTCCTACCATCTGGCCGTTCCTGCCCCTCCCAGTAAAGGCTGCTTTCGAAAGCAGTTTTCCTGTGGTTAGACAATGGCAGCCATAGCTCCTAGCCTCACCTCCAGATGTGACCGTAGCCAGAGGTAGAAAAAGGGCCATCTCATTCTGTGTCTCCTTAAAAGTACACACACATTTTGCAGAAGCTCCATGGCCGACCTCTTCTGGTGTCTCCCTGACCTGAAATGGGTCACAGGCCCTCTGAGCTTCATCATTGGCAAGGAAAATGGTTCTGCCGTGAGTGACCTGTGTCCACCTGGACTGACTCCATGGCCCCTCTTTGGAACCACATATGTGAAGTGGGGTGCAGGTGGAATGGGAATAGTTAGATGCCTGCACAAATCAGGCCTGTGCCCACCAGGAAGAAGGTAGGCATGAAAGTTGCCAGGCACATTTCCGGTCTTACCTTTCATGACTTTCCTTACACCTGTCATTTGTCTTTCTCCCCCATCTGTTTTCCTGTCATTTCTTCTTCTGTTTTTATTTTGCTCTTTTTGTCACCCTCTTACTGTTGTCCCCTTTCCCATACAGTATGGGATATTCAAAGGAGAGGGACCAGTGTACGGGCTCCCAGAGGACAGTTGTTTCGTGTTTTATCACTACGCCCAGCAGAGAATTGGCTTGCCCGTACACTGGTGACTCCTGTCATCCTGGTTCCTAGGTGCCTCTGCATTCACGCGTGTCCAGTGGCGCTTCTCCACGTTCCCGGAGATTTCCTGGAGAGCCAGATTTTGAGGATTAGAGAGAAGAGGGAACCATCTTTTTGTTTTTCATTTATAAGGGCTGGGACTGAGACCTCGGGCTCCGGGGAGGTGGCTGTTCGCAGTGAGAACGCTGCCAACCTCGGGCAGCGTGAATGGTCTGAGCAACAACACTGTTTCTAGGTTTTCCTGCAAGGTCTTGTCTGTTTCCCAGTTTTTAGCCTTCGTTCAAGGCTCAGAGCAAGAACGCCGGCTGGTGTCCTTTCTGGGGGCGTCAGGGAAAGGTGAGGAGCAGAAGCTTGACTAGACATCAGGTATTCCATTAATAGCACATGGATTTTACAGAAGAGAGTTTGTTCATAAGACTGTCCCATTGAAGACTGGCACTCCTCAATGTGGGTTTCCTTAAAGAATGTACGTCCTGAAAGTGTTTGGTACCACACATCTTAAATGCTTTCTCTTTCTAAAGCCCGGTGGGATACAACTTCTTTGCCGTGACACCTGATGTACTGGTTGCTTTCTCCCTAAGGGGTGGAACAGGGTCGACACTGATAGTCAAAATTCTAGAAACAGACTGCCTGAGATTGATCCCAACACTCTCATTTAATACCTAGTTCCTCTGTGCCTCAGTTTCCTCTTTGGTAAAACTGGGATACTAATATGCACATTTATTTAGCAATGAAAAGCAATATGGTACGTAGTAATTATTTAAATCAATCTCTCTTTCTCTGTCTTTCTCTCTCCTGCTCTCCCTTCTCTTTTTTGTTTTTCTACCCCAAGGAAAATACTTTCAATAGGGAAACAGTTAAATCTTAGGGAGAATATGTATACAGACTTGGGAGTGTATCCATGAAATTGTTAGGTAGAAGACTGTTAGGAGTGCTGGAACATACTTGGAGGCATAAAATAACCTTTGTGTTCTTTCTTTGTTAAACTTTGTATATGTGTGTGAAGAGATACATCTGTGTATCTGTATAAGTGTTACAATACTGAGGAGGCTGTTTCAAACTATTACCCGTTCCTCTTCCTCCCCGGGCCAGTATGGAGAGGGAGGATGTTTCCACTTCTTATGTTATTTCATTTAAAATGATAGGAAAATGGATAATCTTTACTCTCTTTTGTTTTCAGTATTCTCCTATAATATGTATTTAACTTGTCATGTTTGTATTCTTTATTTGGCTCAAAAATCGAAGAAGCACTTTAGAGAGATCCTTTACTGAATCATTAAAAACTTATAAATGAGGGAAATCTGCTACCGGTCAATTGCAAGGTTCTGTGAAAAGTTAAGAGAAGCGACCATACTATGGGGCAGCGAGCAGCATGCTGTGGTTGACAGTAGCACCGATAAAGTGGTTATTGTGTATGGTGTGTGGCAAAAACAATTGAGCAGTTCCTCCCACCCCCATGGTATCACTCCCACCCTGTCCACTCGGATGGTACTGGTCAACTTCAAACAACCGTAAAAGGCATTGGCACACTCTTAAGTGTAGGTCTGTGTGAGAATTTGCATCATCCTTCTTTTCTTGAATGGAAGGAAACGTCATTGCCTGATGATCTCTTGGAATCTCAGTTTTGCACCCCGGTATCCTTTGCTACTCTGGGATGTAAATCTCTTTTTCTTGTCCTAACTGGGGCTGTAATATGGTATCTTTTGGCCATCCGTGTCCCGCTTCTCCTTCCTTCTCCTTCCAAACCTGGCCAATTTTTTTAAACAGTGTGAATTTATTGACTGCCAGTCATTATGTTCTGTGTAGGGAGTGATTTCTGAAAGAATATCTGCCTCTCTCAGACCCTCACCATCTCACAAATGCACGTACTGCTCTTAGACTGAGACTTGTGTGGGTGGATGAGAAACCCAAAACAGACTCCTCGCTGTGGAGTGCGAGGCCCTGACGATCCTCCCAAGGCCGCCCTTTCTTCCCGCTCCCCGTATTCCAGTTACAGAATTGCTCGCATTTCCTTGAATGCTGTGTTCCCTATGACTTGGCACCCGCTGTTAACTCTTCATAGAATCTCTTCTGTCATCTTCTTCATCTTGCCAACCTGAAAAATAACCTACTGGTCCTTCACAAGTCAGCTTAAAAGTTGTTTCCTTTGTCAAAACCTTCTTTGACCTGTCCAGGCAAAGTTAAATGCTTCCCATTTACATGTTACATGTTACAGAGTTTATGGGCTCCCATTGTTTTTATGGCTACCATAATTTATATCTGTTTGCTGTAATGATTTTTTTGGCAGTCTGTATTGTTTAAAGGTAGAAAGGGTGCACTACTCATTTTTTAAAAGAAGCATCTAGAATATATTATGTGCTTAACAGATGTATAAATAAACCTGTGATGATAAATAAGTATGTAAATGAATGATTGTAACGTAGTTTATTCAAAAAGTGACCACAAAAGCAAATAATTTCTAAATTAATCATCAACTCATTTAATAGGAAATAGATACAGACCTTTAATTACAGTACAGGTTATGCTCTGAGTAAATCAATCAAAAGTCTTCCATTGAACTTTCACTCCTTAGGATTCCTCTACATTTCTCAACTTACTGAATTTCTAGAAAGCAACATCATGGATGTGTTTATTGATTCTGCAATTGTGGATTTTACCAACAGTAATGTTAGCTGGGCAGAGAAGGTCCTTAACATCCCCTGCTCTGTGGGAGAGTTGAACCTAAGTTACTTTTGCCTGTGTATGAAATTAACTGGATAAAGTCCTTGCTCTTACTATGAGGCAATATGGACTTTTCTTAGGGCCTGTACTATCAGAGTAAGAGACGCCATACTTGGCGGTCAACCTAAGACCCAGACCGTGATGTAACTCTCTGGCTCTTTCCTAGGTATGAGACCGGAAGGCTATAAGAAAGAGAGTCATTGTAGTGGTTTCTATGTAATTTATGTCTCTCCCCTCATTTAGATGTCCTATTGCTCCAAATTATAGCTGTAAAATTACCTTCAAACAACTTAAATCCCATAAAGATGGCCTTTAAGTCACTGTCATTCTTTCTTCATGAAAAGGAGCAAGAAAGATGCCAGTACATGTGGCAGTCAGTGCCACTTTCTCTTGAAAAGTTTCAACATATTTATTGACTCCTAAGAATTAGAAGTATTTTATGACATTTGATTAGTTACAGTATCTTTTTTGCATCCCTTGTCTAATGTGGCCCTCGTACTCCCCCACCCCACCCCCCACTGTCACTACGTTCCCTCTGAAGTGATAGAAAAGGGACGATTGTCTTCACTGAGGTTTAGAGAGGTTAAGTTCCAAGGTTATTCACCTAGTAACTTGGGACAACATTGGACCCAAATATGACCCAGTCCAGTAGCGACCATAATCTGAAAACCTCTCCCCACGTCCTTTCTCCATGGAATCTCTGTGATGGAGCCTTCTCTTTTTCTTGTTATTTTTTCTCTTTTAGTAAGGAAACAGTTCTCAAATTGTGGTTCACGGACACTTGGAGGCCCCTGAGACCCTTTAAGGGATCCATGAGGTCAAAGCTATTTTCATAATAATACTAAGACATTGTTCTACTTTTTTACTGTGTTGACATTTGCACTGATGGTGCAGAAGCAATGGTGGAAAACTGCCGGTGCCTTAGCATAAATCAATGCAGTGAGGACACATCTTTTTAATATTCTGTGTGATGAAATGGAAGGAATGCACAAAGCCCTTGGCTGCGCACCAAAAGGCAGTGGTTATCTTGAGGAGAAGCCCTTTTGCGATTGTTTGAGTTGCAAATGGAACTAGTTACTTCTCTCCTGGGGCACCTCTATATTTAAAAGAACAACTGATATACTGTGGGTATTTATACTTGGATATTGGACAGGTATGTTTTTGAAAATAAATGAAGTGAACCTATTGATGTTAAGGAAAACATGGGACCACTTTTTTTTTTCTTTTCTTGCCAATGTTAAAATGTGAGCCTCAAGCAAAAACTTGAATTTTTGGAAAACAAATATGTGCCATCATGAGCCTAATTAAGTTTCCCAATACTTAAAGACTTTGATGATGAGATTGGAGGTGATATTAATAAATGTGGTTTTTGACGTTGCGTAATAAAAATGTGTCAAATTTGGAAGATCTGTAAAACTTAGTGAACTAATATTTTCCAAATAACCAATGCTTGATGATACAAAATTGCACATGGGTAAAAGAGCCATTCAAAGTGAAAGGTAGACCAATAATTTTAACGAAGCAAAGTATAAAAAGCTCATTGATATGGTTTCAGATATCACATTGCATCTAACTTTAAGAAACTACCGCTTGTTGAATTTTGGTGTAGTGTTGAAGATGAATTTCTACAATTATATGAAAAGGCCAGTAAAATACTCCTTCCATTTCCCACTACATATATGTGTGAGGCTCCATTTTGAAAAATGCTTCAACCAAAACTACATATTGCAACAGAGTAAAAACATCAGTAGATATGAGACCCTAAATGCCTTTATTTAGGCCGGGCATGAAAGAGATTTACAAAATGTAAAACAATTCCACTCTTCTCACTAATTTTATTTTTGAGGGAAATACAGTTATTAATAAAATACATTATTTATGTTAGCATGGAATAGGTTTTTGTTTTAATGAACCAAGAAATATTTTATAAATTTCTCAGTTAATTTGTAATATGGTAAACAAAAACTTTGGTTCCAGGACCATGTATTCTAGCCTATAGGGACATGGTACCGTATTAACAGACAGTTTGTTTGGTCAGCATATATACCGCAGTTTGAAGGGTAGTCTCCCAACACTCAGGTGTCAGCTTCAAGCTGATGCTAAAACTGGGCCTGTTGATTCCTTTCTTAATACTTGGCCAAGATAGTCTGGCATCTCTACCTAATTTACTATATAGGCCACCATCCTCTCCGAGCTTCAAAGGGCCGTTCAAGCCACCTATTAGGACAGGCTCCAGGGGTCTTTGCCAGTTTGTTAAATCCTAAAACATGGGTGACGTCCCCTAGTGGTAAATTCTCCCCAATCCAGGCTTACAGTGTGTGCTTTTCCCACCCCAGTCTTGTATCCTCAATGTGTATTTCCAGGCATTTCCTCCTGGTTACTGCAGATATAGAAAAGCCATATCCTTCCCCTATTTTGGTGATAATCCATTTCCTCCCATGATAGCAAATGGACTTCTCACTTGAGCGGTGCTGAGAACTGGCCCTGGTTCTTGGTCTAGACATAGCCAGAGGAACCATTTGAGTGGCCAAATGCCATCAAGGGTGCCGTCTTTCTTGGGTGATCGTCTTCAGGCCACAGGATGCTGTTTCTCACTAACAAGGGCAAGGGGCTGCTTCTGGCCACCTGGAGGTTTCACAGGACCCTGCAAGTTCAACGTTCCCAAAGGCATCAACCCCTCAAAACCCTATCCCAAGTCTCAGGATTCTACTGCTACCTTTTTAGGGCTCTGAATTTTACACAGAAGACGTTTTGAACGGTGAATTCAGGCTCCTTTTAACTCCACCACTCTTCAGATCAAAGCTTAGGCTAGATTTTCAGCAGTTTGCCTAGGGGCTACAGGCTGTGTAGGCTTCTCTAAAGCTGGATGTAGGCTTTCTGGCTCCTACAGCTTGCCATGAGTTGATGGCTGGCTGTTCTAGCATGTAATTCTCTTTCCTTAAAGCTTCCAGGACATGAACAGAACCTACCCAGTTTGACAATTTTCACAATTGTTACTGCTCTTTTAGCTTTACTAGCGAAAATGCACAAGCCAGGAAAGCACTCTTCCCTCTGCTGATCCACCATAGGTGAGCATCTTAGCAACTGGGAGGCTGCCGCCGACCAGGATGGTCACTATCCCACTTACCATCAGCATTAGGGTGCCTCTTGCCATTTGACTAGCAAGTGATCTAATTCAAATCTCATCCTGAGGGTCCATATCTAGGGCCAATTCTTGTAGCAATTGTCTAAAAAAGCAGACTAATGCAAGGACTCAAGTACAAGTCAGTTATGTTAGAGGTCAACCCAGCAGACACACGAGGAGAGTGGATGAGTGAGCTGGGAAGGCAGGGAAGTCAATAATAAAGGGTAGATAGAGGAAAGGGTTACTATGGACCACTGGAGCTCTATCCTGCTGAAGATCCTAGGTGAGATGTTTGGTTATGTGGGACGTATCTCAGAAGCATCCTGCTGTGGGCAAGAAAGCTGGGTGTTCATCCACCAGCCTCTGTCCCTCCTTATTACCTGGAGTAATAACCTCCTGGCACTTCTGGTTGGACCCATCCGGGCTGAGCTTGCACCTGTGGCCAGAGCCTTCCAGTAGGAAGAGTTACATGTGGTCGAGGCAGGAAGCCATTGATGTGTGTGAGAACTGCTCACTGCAGGTGACCTCCATGGTGGGCTGAAGGACGTGAACATGACACTGCCACCTTGAAAGTTAGACAAGGGAGCCTGGGCCTGATGTGGTCAAGAACAGAGATTCACTGAATATTTTTGCATTTTAGCATCTTGAGGTTTTTAGGTGCATGTCTGGTGGTGTAGTGAAAATTGTTTCAGTGTAGGAGGGGACTAGAGGCAGGGAGCCCGATGAGAAAACTGATAATGATCCAAGTGTGAAGTGCAGAGAGGCTAAAACAAGGCACTGGTAAGGAGCGTGCAGAACAAATGCAACAGATTTGTACTTCTTTTGCTATTATGTATTATTCCATGTTAAGACTACATCAGGGCGAAGCTCATAATATAGCACAGAGCATCGAAAAGACAAGGAGAAAGAGAAAAAATATGGTATAATGCCACATAAATGTAAAAACATGCCACTTACATCTAGTCTAGGGACACATAATGAGTAACATGGGTACCAGAAGTACAAAGCAATGCATGGGAATAATAAATCCCAAATTCAGACAATGGTTAATTTCTGGGGGCCGAGAGGAAATGTCATTGGGAAGGCATCCTGGAGCTTCAGCTGTGTTGGTATTGCTTTGTTTCTTAAACTGGGTGGTGGGTACATCGATGCTTATTATATAATTCTTTATACCTATTGGTATTTTTGAATTAATGCCAGATATACTGAAAAACATTTTAAAGCATAGGACTAGATGGCTTAGAGTATGACTAGGAGAATGAGAATAAGCTAAGTTGATTCCATGTCTTCTTTTTGTGGCTGTTTATAATACAAAAAATAAATTTTTTTTCACATACATGCATATACTGATATACACATATATTTATCTAAAACAATGAGGAAATAATTCTAACATGTTACATTTTATTCACTGTCTATGCTGATAAGTAACATCACTCTCTGCCTGTACAGATGAGTGAACTGCAATTTCCTTTTGCGGAGGATGATTTATAGAAGTCTTCCCCACTGTAAGACTACAGTCCCCGAGTTAGAGGGATAAGTGATTTAATGAAGTCATTTTTACAAAAGTGTCTTCAAGAATAGCAAGGAGCTTGAAGATGGATGTTCCTTAAAGAAGTGAACCGCAGAGCTGTGGTGAAACAGTGGGAAGAGGTTTTGATCATCCAAGGGGGAGCTGTGAGACCTCCTGCAGGTAGAGGCTTTCCAGGAACACCAGCATAAGCTGCCTTCCGTTCCCGCTAGGTAGGGCTCTAGTCTGCAGATGGCTCCTTACACAAGAGAGCATGATGAACGGCCGGCCAGTGCATAATGTCTGCAGGAGAAACAGTATCGGTCTATTTTCCGCGCATAATGTCTGCAGGAGAAACAGTATCGGTCTATTTTCCGCTCCTTGTGGTTTCATCTGACCACAGCCTCGCTTTGCTCTCAGGGTCTGTTAGTGACGTCAAAGTAGAAAGCCCATGCTCAGGGACAACTGGAAAAGAACCTGGAGAACATACTGGCTTTTTTACTTGCAACTAAATCATTCAATTTAATGATAGTACTGAGACCCTCCAAGAAAAAAAATAATTTTCCCAAATCATGTTAAGAGTGCTCATGTTTTCGCTGAGTATCTGTGAAGATGGCAGTGCAGTTGCACAAGGAGATAGCCCTGACCGTAGCTTTTTATAAAATGAAAGTCAAGCCTTCTTTTTCCCTCCCAAATTTCATGTACTAGCTCCCAGGGCAATGTTATTTGCCATATTCTTGGACTTTGAATTTTGTTATAATTTTTATGGGAGGAGGGACCGCATTTAATAAAACTTGACTGAAATGACAGTTTTCTCCAACAGCCAAATAAAACCGAACCTCAGGACCTTTGCAGAAAAGCTATGCCCTGGGTCTCTGGTTAGCTTGTCACAAGGAAAGGGAGAAAGACCTGGGAATTTTAAGCACAACCTCAGGATTCGGGGACGTTGCATTTCTTCTTCCTCAGTTTTGAGTTGGCCCTGCTCTTTGCGAAAGGGGACATCATGTCCAGTAATCTGGTTCTGGTTTTCTCAGTGATACAGGAGAAATGAGATTGCTGTGGTTTTTTATTTTTCATGGTCAGAAAGAGAGTTCCCTAAGTTTTCCACTGTCCAAGGAGTCATCAACCTCTCAGAAATGGAGTCTTGAATTTGTGACTGTCTTGTGTGAGGATGGAGTCCTGAGAAAATGGGTGGGGCTGTTTCTCTTTCTTCGTTTACAATTACCCAGAAAGGATTAAGTCTATTTGTCATTGAGAGTTTACTGCTAATTACTATAATTAGATCATTAAATTGCTTTTATCTTTATAAACAGCAGGGATCAGGACACTTATTAATCCTCAGTTCGACAGAGATTGAATTGAACTATTTGGTCTGAAGCATTTTAACAGGATTTAGTCTTTTTTGGGGGTGGGGGAGAAGGGGAGCAGGGGCATGAATAAGGTGGGAAAAATCTGGGAGACAGGAGTACTGAGGGTGAGTCCTTTGCACAGCTACAAGACAGCAGGAAGATTGGGATATGGAGTTTGGAAATGCCTGGTGTGAGTGCTGTGTTTGCTGGAGGGGAAGCAATTTTGTCATTTGGCACCTGGAGCAATGTATGCTAAACATCCTACAGCTGCATGGGCCAGGACTACACAAAGAGCTGTCGTGCCCTGAATGTATACGTGTGCTTCTGGTGAGAAACTGGTCGAAGAAACAAACTGAACTGAAAAAGTCAAACGTCCTGTACTTTGTAGTTTTGCTCAGAGTCCTGATGGCAGCAACAGTCATGGGCTAATTTATTTCGTGCTACCCACCTTGGTATTTTCCTAGCTTGTTGTTGCCTGCACTGGAGTCCAGAAATCAATGAGTCAATTGAGAGGTGAGTCAGAGCAAAAGCAGGCTATTAATTTGTCTGAAGTATCATAAATTACGCCCAAAGCAGCAGATCTGCGTGTTATAAAACTTGGGGGAAAAAAATCCCTTTTGTTTGCAAGCAAGACATCAAAAACCTTTCTTTTCTTCTCCACTCCCCATTGCATGCTGTTTAGACATTCAATTGTACCTAAGCAATCAGGTACCTATAAATAGTGTCTCTAGAACCTATAGTTAATGAAGTGATTTGAATTATTCATTTCAAAATATGAACAGGTTGGGATCGGAGCAGCCAGCAGATGTTTTCAATTCTGGGCAGACACACCTTTGCTGAGCCTGGCCGTTGAATGGATGGCCTTTGCTGGGCTTTGTCAGCCTGAACACTGGTTAGTGATTTGTGTTAGGCGATTAAGCATAAAAGGAAAGCAATGTGATCTTTTTTCAGGGAAAGAATAGATAAAATGTCCCTGTGTAAATACTAGAAGGGCGTTATGACTTTTAAAAGTTGGCACAGGCAAGTTTCCCTTAGCAATGCCTGGGAGGCCCCGTTGAGTGGAATAAATCATGGGTAATGATACACTAATTTCTTTGAAATACAGTGTAGAAAACCAGTGTCTGTTTACAAATGTCAGATGTGATATCCAGGAAATTAGCATTGCTACTTTTTGAAGAGGGTCTATGCGTGCAACCTAAAAAGAATTCCTAATAGCCCTTGATAAAGACAAACAATTTGACAAACAGCCCGGGAAACAAGCAAGACCAGGGAATAAGACAGTTTTGACTTTTGATTTTAAGGCTCAGTCCACGTAGGAGGAGCTGAAGCTCAAAATATTCCATGGAGTTTCCTAATATTTGATTTAAATTGTTTGATGAAGAAATATATTATAGTGGGGTTGGCATAATAGCTGAGAAGAAGGAAAAAACACAACTCCCTTCAATACCCCACCACCAGACAATCAATCAAACAAAAACACATTGCAAAACAGGAGGGGCGTTTTCTAATTGCTTGAGCCTGTGTTGAGGCTATTGGGTGAAAACCTGGAGTATGGTAAGTTCTTGTCTTTAATCCACGAGGAAGGTCAAAGGCAAATGAACAGTAGCAAAATCTTCAAACTGTCTGGTGGCGGCACAGAAGGCTTGGTCCCCGAGGGGTGGGCTGAGAGCAGGTCATCTAGGACACCTGAGCGCCAAGTTGAAGCAGCACGAGGCATGTGTGTGTCTTTATGGGTTTGGAGTCCTCTTTCTGACAGCAGAGCGCTCAGTGGGCATGGACTATATTTTTCATACGAGAAAACCCACATATTTATACCAGTGCCCATACTTGTACAACATTGCAGTCACCAAATGGGTAGGTATTATTTGAAGGTAAAGTTTGACACCCACTGAATTAGAGAAATAAATGTACAGAGTCTGTGGCTACACTGCCTAAAACTCTTCCTGGGCGTAAATCAACGGGAAAAGGCTATAAAGGGAGGAACCGAATTTCCCATGGTCAGGTGGGGCCTGCAGAGTGTCCTGAAAGGCTGCCAGCTGCTCAGGCTTTTATTTACGCAGCAGGGTGAGGACTAAGCTGATCAACTTGAGCTTCATATTTCTGGGGAATTAATCAAACTGCTAGATTATAATGATCTCTCAAGGGAATTACGATACGAACCCCTCTGATAGATGTCTAATTATTTTGGGTTGCATGAAGTTTATGAGTTTCTCTGGAAATTAGGTGTGACCCCTATTTTGCCAAAGTTAATTGCCCCTTCAATCTTGGTATTGCAAAGTTTACAGCCTGTAGGAATTTGATTGAAATTTCTAGGCCCGGAGCTGTTGCACCAGTTGTGACTTTGTGTTAAGCGATTAGAGTGACAGAAAGGTTAGAGAGAAAAAGAATTAGAAATGTGATATCTGGCTTAACAGATTTAAGTTTAGGTTTAGTAGAGAGATGCCAACCACAGACTCTGGCTCATTCTCAGTTTAAAGGTGATTTAGAATTATACCAAATTCCTTCCAACTCTATGGGTCTGCTATTCTATGATAATAACGACTAAGATGAAAGTAAAAGAGCAGTGGCGGGAGGAAGGTCAAGCGAGTGAGTGTCCTGGGTTGAGGAGTGGAGTGGTCAGGGTGGGTTTTAATGGACCAAATCTTGCCTTCTGTAATAAATGTCTCTCAGTCCATGGATATCGCATGTTGTCTCAGTGTGCCTCTGCTGCACAGTTTCCTGGTTGCAGTATCCCATTGGGCCCCATCTGGCTGGGTCCATTTTGGGGTGGCCAAATAGCACTAAAGGAGGCATCATAAGAAGGAGTTTGGGCGCTGGAGAAAGACAGCCAAGATTCAAAGCCATGTTTACCGCTTGGTAGACTTTCAAGGAAATGTCTTACCCTTTCTGTGCCTCAGTTTCCTCATTTGTAAATGGGAATTATAAAGTACCCAGCGCTGGACTCTCTTGTCAAGAAATTCATTTTACTTTGTTTACTGTCTGTCCTTGAGGGCAGGGATTTTGTGTTTTATTAATATTGACTGCGGTATCTTCAGTGCCAAAACATAGCGTAACACATAGAAGACACTTGATGTTTGTTGAATGAATGGATAAATGTGATATTTTGAACAATACCAGGAACAGAGTAAACCCTTAGTAAATGTTGGTTGTTGGCATAATTTTTCTTTAAAGTGAGTGTTCTGTTTGCCGTCATACTTTCAATACCCAGCACAGTGCTAGCCCTTGGGAAGAAGAGCTGTGGGTGGCAGAATAATATCCCTCTCCCCCAAGTGTGTTCAGGTCCTAGGCCTTGAAACTGTGAATATGTTAGGTAACATGACAAAGGAGAATTAAAGTTGCAGATAGAATTTAGATTGTTGGGGTGGCTGGATGGCTCAGTAGGTTAGAGCGTGAACTCTTAACAACAGGGTTGCCGGTTCAATTCCCGCATGGGATGGTGGGCTGTGCCCCCTGCAACTAAGATTGAAAAGGGCGACTGGACTTGGAGCTGAGCTGCACCCTCCACAACTAGATTGAAGGACAACAACTTGGAGCTGATGGGCCCTCGAAGAAACACACTGTCCCCCAATATTCCCCAATAAAAAATAATAGTACTGAAAAAAAAAAAAAGATTGCTAATCAGGTGACCTTAAAATAGGAAGATTGTGTTAGATTATCTGGTTGGGCCCAAAGTAATTAGAAGAATCTTTAAAAGTAGAAGAGGGAAGCAGAGAACAAGCTGTGACATTGCAAACGGGGTCAGGAGACGCTGCACTGCTGGCCTGGAAGGCGGACATGGGGACCACGAGGCAAGCGATGGGAGCAGCAACAGAAAATTCATAACGTGCCCAATATTTGTTGAATTGAGCCTGAATGGGTAACTTTTTTGTCCCCATGATCAACTGGGCGTTATTTTCCTCCCATTATGTAAATGCTCCATGAGTAGTATAAAGACATCTAACAATATATAAACATTTAATAAAGAAAGGAAAGGTCACGTGGACTCCTGCTGCCCCACGACCACCACTAGAAGCACCTCGTGTTCATCCTTTCGTGAATCTCTTCATGCGTGCACACATCCACATGCCTGCAGGCGCGTGTACACACACACACACGTGCACACCAAGTTTTACTCACATGGGCTTATACCACGCATGGCACCTCTCACCTTTCCCGACATCAGTAACCCTCATTCCAGTGCTGCCTACACACCCCACCTAGGAAGCCATGACGACACCCGAATGTGTGCTCTTCAGTGTATATTTCCTGTGCTCAGGAAATCTTAGGCACCACCCCTGCCCAATCCACGCTATTTCTTGTCACTCTATGTATTATAAAAATGGGATATGCCACTTTTTGGCAGTATTGTTGTTCTTAGTGACATCTCGGGAAGGTCCTCCAAGTCATTCCCTATGACTGACCACTGTTCTGTGATGTGACTGTAACAGTTTATCCAGCCATTGTCGATACATGTGGGCGTTCCCTGTGTTTTCAGTTATTGGCCACTGCAGACAGCGCTGCACTTCGTAAACCTAACGTTTCTTGCACAAAGGAAAACACACCTCATTTGTAAAGGCTGTTTTCAATGGACGCCTCTGTGTGATGATGATAAGAATTCCCAAAAAGCAGCTGTCTTCTCTCCAGAAGTTCGTATCCGGGGACTGGCGTCAAGGTCCACAAAAGTAGTGGGGAGCAGAGGAAGAGATAATGATGTTCAACTGGCAAATACTTCTCCTCTGTCACGTAAATGGAGAAAATCTCCCGCTTACTCACTTGATGTCTCCACTGCGCCCCGTGGAAGACTGTGGTATTTATTTGTACTGGTTTCCCTCTGAAAGAAATCCAGCATAGTGGAAGGTCCACGAAATAAATCCTGTTAGGTGGTTGGTCACTTTACCCTGTCAGCATGCAGGCGACTTGCATGATTCGGCTCCACATCAGGAGAAAAAGGCAATAAATTAAAAATTGTCCAGAAGGTCTTTACTATTAAGATATTTATTGATTCCTGCTATACTTTTGTCTGTTTCGTTAGATTTTTGTAGGCAGCCGCAACTTCAAACTGGTTTGGTAAGAGAGTTCTTGTTGATGCTCTTTCTTAAGTACAATCATCCAGTGATGTATTTTCAGGATCTGAATCAAAGGAACATTTTTCTGCAATCTGCACAAACCTGCTTGGCACGCGCTCTTGTTTATGGAAAATCCAAATGTATATTTGTGTTCTTTTGAAAAGGGTGGGAGTTGGAAGGGAGGCCACACAGGAGATTAAGACTCTTAGCTTTCCACTCAGCAAGCTGGATTCTTAAAGCCCTATCTGATTTCATGCAGTAAGCAGAAGTTTGAGTTCAGTCTAGACTCAGGCTGACATGTAGACAAAAGAAAGAAATCCACTCCATTGAAGGCCAGTAGCGGATTCTACCTGAAGAATGCACTGGGATGGAAGAAGTACTTGGGCCATACTGAAGAGAAACTTTCCTTCATACCTACTCTCTACTGGTCACTTTGTATACAGAGGGTGCCCCAAAAATGTATACATACTTGAAGAAAGGAAAAAGCTATGAAAATTGTAATACTCAACATATACCGATAACAAAAGATGAATACAAGTCACGTTTGACTTCTGCCTTGACAAGAGATGCTCAAAGTGGTTACCATCAGCGTCCAGACACTTCTGATCATGGCGAACTAGTGCTGGAGTAACGTTGACCAAAGTGTCCACTTGTATACATTTCTTTGGCACCCCCAGTATATTCTCTTACTTATTTCTCACAACTCCAAGAGGTAGCTATTACTAGAAAACTACACAGATGAAATAAGCTAAGAGAGTAATTGGCCTCCTGTTACACAGCTAAGAAATGGTAGAGTCAAAATAAATACAGAGAGTGCCAAACAAATATATACACGTTTTAAGAAAGGAAAAAAACTATATTAAAATTGTAATACTCAATATATACCAATAAAAAAAGATGATTGCAAGTCACGTTTGACTTTTGCAATTACAAGAGGTGCTCAAAGTAGTTACTATCAACATGATTTTAATATAGTTTTTTTCCTTTCTTAAAATGTTTATACATTTGTTTGGCACCCTCTATATATGTAAAATACATTTAAGAAAACTTTCATTATGGAAAATGTCATATATATAGAAGAGTTAAGAGCATATTACAATTTATTTTGATCACCAAGTTGCACAAATTACCAACTCATAGCCAGTCCTGTTTATCTCTACCACCCTGACTCTAGCCCCCGCCACAATGGGTTATTTTGGAACAAATCCCAGATACCATATTTCAGCATGTATTTCCAAAAGATAAATATTTATTAAATATACCATCAAATGTCTAGTCAGTATGTGGGTTTTTCTGATCGTGGGGCTAGGATTTTAACATAGACACAGGTCTACACTAAAAGTGTGAGGTTCAGGTGTGTGATAAGGTTGGTGGGTACAGTGGTCCATTCTGAAAAACTTGCCCTGTAACATCCATTAGTCATCAGTTCTTTAAATGGAACTCTGCTCAGATATAAGCTGTAGCTCCTTAGGGACCTCCCCAAGCAAGCATTACAGTTCCCTTCCATACTTAACATTATAGATATAAACAGTAAGGGATATAAACAGTAAGGGAAACAGAAAAGAAGCTATAGTTTAACCCCTCCCTCAATCCTTCCAACAAATACTGGATATTCAGGGGAAGGGAGGGGCATGATAGAGGAAAACAGAGAAGGTGGCCAGTCTTTCCCTCCCAGAAATAAGTTAGACATTTTCATTCTGAGCCAGAAAATCACATTTTTCATGATCACTTTGTTCTTGTCAACATGAAGCTAAGAAATAATTATGTAAAGGAATAAAACACGGTTTTGTTGCCATTTCTAATAAAGGACTGCAGCTAAAGCATTAGATCAGTAGCCTTTGATTTCTAAACTTAGGTAGAAATCCAGTTTTGCTCTTTGGTTCTCTTTCCATGCATTCCTGGAATTCACGAGCCCTGGACTTTCTGGGAGTAAGGGCTGAGGTCTGGACACGACTTTTCAATTAATGCAAATCACGGTCTCCAGTTCTCCTCGATGTTAGCATGTGACATGGCTGGAGGCCTTTATTTTGCTTAGAGCAGTGACCAAGCAAATGAATGCATGCTCTCGAATATTTGACAGATGTGACAAGCGTGCGTGGCTGGAGCTGCAGCTGGCCACGCTTCGCTTTTTCACCTAGGTGTTTTCTCCATGGGCAACATGTGTTTTGCCCCGTTAGACAGGTTGGTCAGGTCAGGTCAGGAATGCAGCTGTGCCTTTTAGCTTTCAGTCAGGGAAAAGTAGTCACAGACAGGAGCGGCTGTATGCTCTGCAGGGTTTAGTGCAAAGATTATGAAGCATTCCAAGATGGTACGAGCAGAGCCCTGTTCAGCAAGGGGATCTGTGTGACTGTACAAGTAGCCTGCACGTGAAGCTGAACTTGTTCATGGAGAGCAGTACGGTTGGGAATGGACAGGTTAATTTTTGCGGTGCTTCTATTATAAAATGGAGAAAAGAGAGCTGCTGCGAGTCCAACTCAGCTTGGTACAGAAATTATAGGAGACAAGCAAAGTGCCCACAGGCCCAAACTGGGTCAGGTGACAGTAGTGAGAAAATACCTCAGGTCTCCTGATATTGTTTTAGCTAAAGTAGTATGCATGTCTCCTAATTTATGTAGGTTAGAAAGAGAAAAGATCAGGGGTTACCTGGTGGTAAATTAAAGCCCAGGTAAAGGTGAGAGCAAAGCAAAAGCCTAGAGGGTGGATGATCTGTCAGACGGGAATGAAAAAATCCTTTCTTTTCACCCATTTCTCTCTCCTGCTTCTAGCCCCTTTACAGGTTTCTCTTAGAGACAGAAATGTTCGCAGCCAAACAACAAAAGACCCAAAGCAGAGTTCTCACAGAATGTGAGCTGATCTTGAACTTTCCAGGGGCTTGTGCTTCATAGAAAAAACATTTAGGCACTTCCTCCATGTTTGTGCATCTGGAAAGGGAGGCCCTCTCTCCAAGTGTTGAGTGATATCTTCGAACTTCTTTCTTTCCAGTAAAAGTGGAAAATATCAACCAAGGTTTCAAAGGAAAGGAAATGTAATGTATTTTCTCATCAAATTTGGCATTATCTATGTACCAGGCGGACCTTTAATCTTTGGGGCAGTATTTTTCCATTGTATAGCTCTGACTTTGCCTTAAATCTGTCTTACTCTTTTAACTTCGGCTTGCTAAAATACGAATGTGATTTGCACAGCTTATCTTCTTTTCTCATTTGTTTCCTCGATACTTTTGATTATCACTTGCCAGGGTTTTTCTAGAGAAGTTCACAGTTTTGCCTCTGTAAATATTGAATGTAACACAGATAAAGCTCCTTTGTTAGTGTGAATTCATGAATGACCTTGACAAAAAGAACCTTCCACGTCCAGCACCCTGGGAGGACTGAAATGATTCGGGGGCTGTTGATGGGAACATAAAAATGAGAAAGTGCAATAATAGACTCTTTAAAAAGCCCGTTAAATTTTTAAAGGAGAAGGAAAGTCACTCACCTCTGTTCCAATATTTGAGGACTGTAGTGAAATACCTTGCCACCCTCCTGCCCCCTAAGAACCAGAGAGTAGATGTGAGATGGATCTGTAGTCGTTGCAGTTTTAAAGAACGAAAGACTCGTTAGCTTAGAAGAGACAACTGTATTAAATGAAATGTATTAAAAAAGCATGTCAGTTGGATATGTGAGCAATGCAAACAGAAAATTCACAGAGGTCAGTACTGAAAAGGCAGTGTCCTTTTCAATGCTCCAGGGGAGAGGAAGCTTTAGTAGATGGACTTAAGCCTCTTGACTCATTGGTAAGTCCATCCCTGCCCTGTTGTTGAGATGGCTTTGTTGTGTTTGCTTAGACTGATTTCATGAAATGTTCAGACCGTGTAGTAACTACTCTTGTTAATATTCTATGCTCACCCATTAGCCCGTTGAATATGCTTGGCTGACTTTTTGGTCAGCTTTGAACAAGGAGTGCGCATGTTATTCATATGTAAGTCAGACTGAAATTCTGGTCTTCTGCATAAGATGGGTGGCTAGATTCAGTGAGTCAGTCTCAGAGAAGCCCCTGTGTCAGTGCGCTGGCTTCAGGCTCTGGGACAATCACAGATGATATGCCACTCTCTGTCTTCTTGGCCAATCTTGGAGTCCTAAGCATTCTGGGAACAGTTTGGATGTTTAGCAATGTCCTCTTCTACCTCTTAGTCCTTGTATCTATATATATTTTGTTTATTCCCGATCCCTAATTTAGATCATGTCATACAACAGAACTCCAAAGGGTACACCTGGAAGAGTGACAGAATTAGGCCCCAGGCTTTTCACGTTGGAGGCAATCAACTCACGGTTCATATAAATTTGTCTAGAAAATGCCATGTACCCATCATGACTTAGAGCTCATTCTATTCATAAACTTTACCTTTCTCTCTCCCTCCTTGATATGACTTTACTTGTTTGGTGTGTGTGTGTGGGGGGGTATCTCCTGGTTGGTCACATTCTCAAATCTGGGTTAGCTTCACAAATGGGCTTTTTATCTTTATTAAATTTTGGGGGGTGACATTGGTTAGTAAAATTATATAGGTTTCAAGTGTACATTTCTGTAACACATCATCTGTGTATTGCATTGTGTGTTCACCACCCAGAGTCAGTTCTCCTTCCATCACCATATGTTTGACCCCCTTTTCCTCTCCCTTCCCCTCTGGTAACCATCATACTGTTTTCTGTGTCTATGAGTTTTTGCACAAATGGGGTTTTAATGTACGTCTCTTGCCCATGTTTTCTGACAGCTGATCTCAGTTCCGTGTCTGTATTTTCAGCTTTTCTGCACCTGTCTCAACAGTGACTTTCTAATGGCCATTTGCCCTGCGTCTAAGACTCCTCTCCTTGGTCCTCCTTCCATGGCGCAGCTCTCCTCCCCCACATGGGTCCAGTCTCTCCAACCTTTAAAAAAATGCCTTCGCAGCTAAATGAACCTTCTCAGTCATATCACCCCCTATTCTGTGGAGTCCAACCAAAGAACGGCAAGAAGAATTTTGAGAAGCCAAAGAAATGAGCACAAACATGATAAAACAATCCAATAAACCCAGACAAGGGAATATTCAGTTTCACGTGGTTGTTGGGCAGACCTGGGCAAGGTCATGGGCGTCTGCAGAGGGCACAGACTTTCGGAAGAAATGGAAGGAACATAAAGGTGTCATGGCTTCGGGGAGGGAAAGTGTTATTTGGTAATCCTGCACTTTAGCAGTCACCAGGAAAGCCCTGGGGTTCCCAGTGGAAAATCACTGCACACCAAGGTGGGAATGACTTCTGTCTGGAGCAGCGGGTAGATAAGCCACCTGGGGACTGAGCGAGAGTTGCTGCAGTCAGGAAGCCTCACCCACACACCTGTTTTCCATCCTCAGCATGTGGTGGCTACGGGGTAACTTTACTCCCTGCTTTGGGAAATATAGGTTGATTTGCAGCATATTTTCTTGGCATCAGAGTAGGAGCCTGGGAATTAATTTCAATTCATATGAATTCTCTGGGGTTACGTGGATAACAGTGAGTCTTTCTATTCTTAGGAAATTTCATATTTTCTGAAACTGGAAAATGGACCCATAAAAATGTAAGGCTTTGATTTTCAAAAGAAAATCTTAAAAAATTTTCATGCACATTCTGTACTCCACCACCCCCACGCTGCTGCTCATTTATACATTTTACTTTGGCTTTAGTTGAATTAAATCTTGCCATTATTAGCTTTCTATCAATCAGGATCCCACATGATAGTAGTATCTGTGTATTTTGTTAAATAGCAAACATATTGTTATAAATGACATGTATGTAAAAAAAAGTCACCTCTAGGAAGGTAAAGCAAGTTGACAAATGTTTCTTTAAGTGGAGCTAATTGCATGGAATATTTTATGACATTTCCATGGAAAATGTTACAGGACATCTCTAGAGGATTTCAGGGGAACTTTTATAGCTGTTTCCTGCTCCATCAGCATTTTTACAGAATCCTGTGGAAAGCAGGGGTGCTTGCTGCCGCATCTGGTTATTCATGGGCATCACTTTCTGTTGGAGAATGGAGGAGCCCGAAGCCCAGACACATTTGTGCAGACTGTCCTGAGACCACGCGTGACCGTGGGGCTCTAAGACTGGCTTGAAAGAGGTGCTGTTGGGTTGGGTGATGTGGGGAAAAGCTGCCCTAAGTTTCCATTGAATGCAGTTCACTAAACCATAGTCCTCAAATGAAAGACCTTTTGGAAAATTCTAAAGTCTAGTAGAGACTGGCTGTTATAACCCTTCTCTTGCGAGAGTTTAAATGTCACTCAGTGACAAAAAAAAATGCCATTCCTACTGTATTGAAGACATACTACATCTAAGGAATACAGACAAGTGTAAGTGCAAAGTGCATGTTCCAGAAACTAATAATGTTAGTCAGTCATGTCGGGTTATGGCTTTGTTGGTCTTTGCCTGCAAGTAGTCCACATTTAAAGTGCAAAGTACACCCTGCAGCTACTGTACTCAATCGCATCGCCATTTCTCTGTGGAACAAAGGTTAACATATAAATAAAGGCTCTCATATTATCATCGCATGCAGATTTAAAACAGCCCTTTATTTAATTGATTGCACCTGATTATATATCATAACTAGGTAATTATTTTGTTACCATATTCATATATGATATAAACTCTTGAAACTGAATCTGTAATGGAGAGTAAATGGCAGTATCGGGTCCTCTGACATGAAATTAACACTTGAATATCTGTGCTGTCAGCAGAGACTCTGCACAGCGCAGTGGGAGATCCACTTCAGAGGTCCACAGGGTTCTTGGGTATTGGTTTACGCATTGGCACTGACTAGGTCATGGTATCACTCAAACTCATGTTCTCCTGTATCTTGATGTACTGTCTTCACATTTTACCACTCTGTCTTTTCTTGAAGGGACATTCTAATTGGAGACGTTGATAATAGCACTTTTCACTCATTTAGAAAGTGTAACTTTCTAAACACTTCCCTATCTACAATAATACTGAGAATTAGTAGGATAGAAATCATCCCATTTCTTTACAGAAGTGGAAGAGCATTTGAATTACCTGCTTTAGTTAATAGTTCTTTTATTGAAAGGGTGGGTAATAGAACCCAGGGATTCAGATTCCTAAGTTTCAGATATTTTCTGTTGACTAGAACATACTGATTCGCTGCAGAAAATTTTAAAAGATGTTAATTTCTCAAGATAAGGATACACCAATGAGCTCTGTGCCTTGGTCTCCTTAAATCATTCAACATCACTCTGCATGGCCCACGGCCCGCCCCAGTTGCTCAGATGTTGTTTTCCTTGTTCACATGCTGGTATGTCTCCATGATGCCAAAATAACTAATCAGGTCAAGATATTCTCTGAAAAAGTAAAACCAGTAGTGTTTAGTGTCATGGAGACAAAACAACCAGTTGATTTGACTTCTATCCATTTTCAATCAGTGGTTTTAGAACCATGGAGAAATAGCCTGTCTTTTCTCATTTTATGGGATATTTTTCCTTCTTCCCACTTTTTGTTCCCCATTTTTTTTTTAAAAAAACACATTTTACTCTTTTTCCATCCCAGGTAACAAATGGTTATTATAGAAAATTTGAAATGTAAAATGTAGAGAGAAGAAAAAGATTAACTGTAGTTATATGGAACACACAAACATTGTCCCCAACATGTTTAAAACAAGTAATACTCCTTTCTCTTTCCTACAGTCAACTTGCTGAATTTCCACTACATGTTGGAAATTTCCTCTTTGCTTCTAATTTATTTATTATATACTGACTTTTGTCTTCAGAGATACCTGATTAATTTTCTATAAGATCTTTATGAAGTTCTCTTTGATTTGGCACTACTTAGCAATGAATAGTGGTGTTAACCTATTTTTGCTCACTGATTTTATTAATTTTTACTAATTTTACTCTTTTTACTCACTGAATATGGGCTGAATTGGGAAAACTGAGTCTTGGGTTTTGAGACCCCGGTCACGTGTGGTAGTAGTTGAATGATTTTACTACGCAGTGTCATACCATGATCACGCCGTCATTTACTCGTTCATTCAGAACGTATTTGTTGACTACCTCCTGTGTCCCAGACACTTCTAGGTAATGGGTATGTAGTTATCAGTATGGACTCCATGAAGACAGGTTGGTTCTCACCAAACACTAAGGAATATATGCATGAAGTAAGTCAGTAGCTGGGAGGACAGGTGGGAAGGAGAAACGCATGTACTGGGCTCAAAGCCAGCTGTAAGGCTATCAGGGTTAGGCAGAAGTTTATCCCATGGATCTAAACATCTCATACGCTCAGCTACACAAACCTCTTCATCCATCTGGGTGACATTGTACTAGGAAGTTAGAGATCATCCTCCTGCTGATATGGCATAGAAAAGAGGGCAAGAGCGGATGAACTCTAGGGGTTACCTGATACAGAAAGAGGAAGCATTAATTTACGTATATATGTATATATATGGACATACACACACCCATATACATTCCCTCCCTCCCTCCCCCTCTTCCCCTCTCACCTTTTGCCTTGGGGTTTGAGAGACATAGGGTGCAGGTATCACTCTAGGTTTCCCATTTCATTGACCTCAACAACGTTCACATAAAGTGAGCATGGAATTTCCCTAAAGTTAGAGGTTCCTATGAGTAATTCCTTGATAATTTTGGAGGCAAGCTTTTGTAGGGAGCAGCTATGTGGCAAGATCCTTGAAGGGAGTAACAGAATTTGTAGCAGTTCTAGGTTGTTCCAACTGGAACAGATAACTAACTGGAGATAGAATCGCACAGCTCAACATCAGGGAATTCAGGAAGATGTGTTTCAGGGGGCCCTAAGCTAGTTCCACGCTGGGCCAAGAATAACAACTTGGGGTAAGACTGTACATGGCCACATGTCAGTTTTTGATATATTTAAAAAACAAATATGATAACTTTTGGAAAACAGTACAACAACAGAAACATACTAAAGTCCACGTTGGATGAGCTGGGTTCTAGTCCTGAGTCTTCAGTAACCACATGACTTTAGGAAAAGCATTTTGCCTCTAGGTCTCTCTGCTTCTTCATCTGAAATATAATAATATTAACTAAATGACCACTAACATTCCTTCAAAGCTCCATAATTTTGTGATGTGAGAAGAATCCAAAATATCTTCACAGAGAAGTGGGTATGAACAAGACAATTCTCTCCACCTCCCTTTCAGTACTTGGCGGTGATCAAAAGGCCATAACCTTTTAGATACGTAAGGGGCAATGCCATCTAATAAAAAGAGCTCTGAATTTGGAGTCAGTTGACTCCACTTAGTAATAAGCATGTGATCCTGGAAGAATTATACCTAATTTCTTTAAGACTCAGTTTACTCATCTGTAAACTAGGACAAAAGCACTCACCCTCACAGGTCCCTCATGAAGGACACCTGCGATGACAACCGTGCATCCCCATGGCACAGCACCTGACACATAGCACGGGGTCAGTTGGCCAGTCTCCCCTCTTTCTTTCCTCTCATCCTCCTGAAAGTGGATGGCTAAGTTTACTGGTATGATCTTAGTGAAAGTTGTCCCTTGTAGTCCAGTTGTCCCCAACCCTCCATCGAAGTTGGGCCACCACCCAGTGATTACCTGCTCCAGAATGCTGCTTTTGGTGAAAGCTGCACATTGTTTTAGACTGAATTTTTGTCCTGGGCATCTCTGTTGCTGGGAAATTCTGCTGGGATCATTCCAGGGCCATGGATCTCTGTGCTCCTGAGAATGCATTTTCTTACGGTAAGAATGTGTGCAGCAGTCAGCTGACTCTTTGACGGGGTAACGGGTAAAGCCCACGTGGTTCCATGGCTAAAGCATGGAAATAGATCAGAAATGATTTTTAAAAGTTTACAAGAAAAGAAGAAGTAGGCGAAGAACGACAGTAGGAGGAAGGGAAGGGAACGTAAAGTAAAAGAGAAATGCGAATAGGCAGGGAGGGGAGATGTCAGCAGTGTTTTCAGGGGCTGTAAATTCCCTTTCTCTGACTTTGTAGAATCAGAGACATTCTCAGGGGTCCTCTCTCAAGCCACAGACTTTCAGAAACCCAGAATATTACATTTCTGGAATAGTCCAATGGTTTGGGAGTAGTTCTAAATGCTGATTCTATAACACAAGTCCATGGGTTGTCTGAATTAGAATCACCTGTGGACATTGTGTTACACACAGATTTCGGGACTTCGGGTCTGAATGGACTGCATCAGAAGCCTGAGATGGGCCAGGGAATCTGCATGCTTACAAGAAGCATCCAAAATGATACTGATCTGGTGCTAACGGCACTGTTTTAGGAACATGTCAAGATGGTATATCATCTTTTCTCCAATAGTTAGAGCCAAAGGCTAAAGCACCCTTTTTATGTTATATCAGTTTTTTAGTGGAGAAAAAAGCCAAAACCCTGGGGATCTAGCTGAACAGTGTAGCTATATAGATATATATCTATGAGAAGCTCAAGATCATGGGTGTGGGTCTATCACATCAGTGTACTGTACGTAAATTGCCAGGGATGGGATCATAGGGGACAACCTTCAAGTTTGAGATTCCCTCTCTTCTCATGCTGGAAGAGACTACTCATGGTGGGAAGGAAAAAGCAAACACAGCTGTCTTTCTTCCCAGCCCTTCCATCACTTGTAAGAGACTGCCCCTTGCAGTGTCTCATGCAGACCAAGTGGGGACGCTGGTTTAGCCAGAGCAGTTAGGCAGTCTAAGCCACTGGAACACAGGAGGTGGGCACAGTGGTGATCGGACACCTCCTGGTACGGATTTTAACCTGAATCCCAGGCACCAACTGGCCCCACCCTTCCTTGCCTTCTCTCTAGGGCCTGCCTTGATGTACTACAATTTCTAAGTAGTTGAAATCAGACATTCATAGAGAAGTTCTAACTGTAGATTGTCAAAGCTGTTCCACCTGTTTTCCTGTATCTGTGAACCCGAGTGACCTCTAGTAACTGCATTTGTATATATTTGACACCCAATGCAAATGCCCTTTGGATTAATGGCACACTCAAATGTGACTACTTTTTTCCATTGGCTGTATTACACTAGATGTGCACGAAAGACAGAACCGTAGCCAAACCACAGCTGCTTATAGGGCGTGTACTGTCATTTTGGTCAAATTCCTGGACTGTCATCCACCATCTATCACAAGTGTCTTTCTTCAAAGGGAAAATAGGAAAATAAACTTTGACTTTTGCAAGCAAAAAGAGCAGAGAATTGGTTCAATGATATGAATTTTATTAATTATGCAACTTTTTTGGAGAAGAGGTAGAAGTCCGCTCTGTGTTTGGAAACACCAAAGAATTTAACAATTTACCTCCTGGTTTAAGCAAAACACATCCATATGCTAATATATGCCCCCTTAGTGTATTCAGGAGTAGCTTAAAATCATTTAAGGAAGCCAAAAGTCTCAAGGATTTCTATTCTGCTTCTGAACTGGTTACGTTTCCAAAATGTCTCCCTCATCTTTTGTTGATTGTAAAATAAACAGGCCGTTAGAGAAAGAGAACTTTTCTCCCTTTATTTTACAAATATAGCTGTGTTTCAGAAAAGTATTTTGGGCAGCTAGCCAAAATACATACAAATGATATGGAGGGTTAGAGAATGATTTTTCAGTATTTATGCCTAGGAAAATAAGGTTTTGGGTAAAAGTTACAAACAATTGTTCTAATTGAAGCTGAGCTGACATACTAGGAATATTTTAACATTTCGTAATTTTTTTTAAAATAAGAAAACTTACTTTGGGCTCTAATTTAATTTTGGATACCTGGGAACTCCACTATGATGTAAAAATGCCAGAAATGTTGGGTTTTAGTGGCAAGATTAGATAATGTGGATGTTGTATGTACGTATAGTTTATTTCATTTTAGTTATTTTAGTTGCAAAGCTTAGATAATGTGAATATTATTATTCTTTATACTGTTTCTTCCGTCTGTAGTAGAATGATTCTGAAGTCTTGGCATGACTTTACTAATAACCTGGCCTATGACTTTATTTCCAAAGAAAGGAAGAGAAAACAGTGAGAGGACGGGTATGATGTGCTCAAGATACGGGTCACGGCCTCCTGGCCACGCCCCCTTTAACAAAAAACCGTCTGCTCTCAGTTACAGTTCTAATGACGGCTGGGAATGCAGACCTGTTAGCAGCAGGTGCCCATCTGCCACAGAGAACGAGTTCGATCCCAGCTGGGCTGGTCGGATGCCCCCAGAAACAAGGGACTGACACCCAGAGATCAGGCAGGTTGTCTGTGAGGAGCAGTACCGGAGCTAGAGTCATTGTGTGGCCAGCGGCAAATCACATGACAGGTATACACAAAAGCTACAATCCTTGTAAAGGAGGCTGTCTATAGAGGAGAGCCAAGTGTGTCTTCATTTCGTCTTGCCTTGTAACAAATTAGCATAAACTTAGTCGCTCAGAACAATGCCCATTTAGTGTCTCACATTTTGTATTGGTCAGAAACCTGGGCCTCACTTCCTTGGGTACTTTGACCCAGGGCTCTCACAAGGCTGTATTCAGGGTGTCAGCTGGCTGCGAGATCTCATCCCAAGACGGAGATGCTTCCATAGCTGATTTACATAGCTGTTGGCAGGATTCATCTCCTAGCTTGCTGTTACCTCGGGGGCTCCCTGTCTTGCCATGTGGTTCTCATCATAGGGCAGCTTATAACATGGCAGCTTGCTTCATCCAAGCCAGTAAGGGAGAGAGCTTGCTAGTGAGACTGAAGTTAGAGCATCATGTAATGTCATCACAGAAGTGGCATACCATCATCTCTGCAGTATTCTATGGGTTAGAAGTAAGTCATAGGTTCTGCCCACACTCGGGAAAGGGTTTGCATTAAGAGTTTGAGTACAAGAACACAGGGATTATTGGGGGCCATCTTAGAGTCTGTCTGCCACAGAGCAGAAATGGAGAAAGTCCAAGAGACGTGACAGAAATTGAGAGAGGGAAGGGGAGGAGGGGAAAGGAAAGGAGTGTGTGTGTATGGGGGGGGGGGTGGGGAGAGAGAGAGAGAGAAGAAGAAGGAGAAAGAGGAGGAAGAGGAAGAAGGAAGAGAAACCATCTTAATCATTTTTAAATGTACTGTTCAGTGGTGTTAAATTTATTCTCATTGTTTTGCTACCATCACCCACCACCATGCATCTCCCGAATTCTTTTCATCTTGCACAACTGAAAGTCTCCCCATTAACCACTAACTGTCCAGTACCTGCCCCCACCAACCCCTCCAGCTCCTGGTAACCACCATTTTACTTTCTGTCTCTATGAATTTGATTATTCCAGATACCTCATATCATTGGAATCATACAGCATTTGTCTTTTTGTGTCTGGCTTCTTCACTTAGTGTAATGTCCTCAAGTTTCATTCATGTTGTAGCATGTGTCAGGATTTTCTTCGTTTTGAAGGCAGAGTAATATTCCACCGTATGTATAGACCACACTTTCTTTATCCATTTATCTGTCGATGGACACTAGCGTTGCTTCTACCTTTTGGCTATTGTGAATAATATTGCTGTGAACATGGGTGTATCGATATCTCTTTGAGATCTTGCTTTCAGTTCTTTTGGTAACACATCCAGAAGTGAAGTGGAATTGCTGGATCATATGGTAATTCTATTTTTAATTTGTCGAGGAATCACCCTACTGTTTTCTACAATGGCTGCACTATTTTATATTCTTACCAATAATGGTCAAGAATTCTGATTTCTTTGTATCCTTGCCAACACTTGTTTTCTTTCTTTTTTATTCTTTTTGTTGTAGTAGCTATCGTGGTGTGTGAAATGGTATGTCATGGTGGTTTTGATTTGCATTTCCATACTGATGAGTGATGTCGCACACCTTTTCATGTGCTTGTTGATCGTTTGTTTGTCGTCTTTGGAGAAACATCTATTCAAGTCCTTGGCCCATTTTATATTTTTATGTTTTGAATTTTTATAAGAGTTGATTTGTGCCAAACTGACGACATATGTCAGGGAACAACATCTCAGATGCTTTCTGTGAACATGGATGTATATAATTTTTAATTTGTATCATTTGAATTTCACATGATGCAAAAGAATGGACCACATTCTCCACTACACTTTACAAAAACAGGAACTGAACATAAACCCAAGGGCTGAACATAAACCCAAGGGCTACCAAATATGTTTAGGTATAAACCTTTTCTTAGAGAGGACTGGGGGAGGCAGAGGGTACTCAAGAGGCTGCAAAGAGACTTGTGTATTTGATGCTTCCAGACTTGCACTCTTTCCACGTATTCTCTCACTAACACTTGTTTTTGGCTTCTAATGAAAGAAGTTAGAGTCTTTTTCCTTTTCACAGACATGATTAGCAGTAACTGCTAAATTAGGTAGCATCTCCAAAGTATACATAACTTAAAATTATGGGAAGGACAAAACCTTTGTTCTTAGATCACTGAGGCTCACTGTAGTCGGGCCTGGGAAGCAGGTTGCTTGCTGGAATAGCCAATATATAAAGCAGGTGAATCCCAAATCCACAAGCAGAAGAATTTTCTTCCAAAGCTAGGGGTGTATGGGGTGGGGCGGGAGGTGGGCTGTTGTAACCCTGCCTCCCCTTACATCCCCTCCCCCTTCCTAGGCGGTGCAAAGCCCCCTGATTGGGAAATTAGATCTATACTTTGAACAGAGTCAGACTGCTTTTCTTTTTTCCCTTTCCTTCGCCCTTTTCCCCCCCACCATTCTAATGAAATTCGCAGACATGGAAAGGAAACCGAGTTATTTATAGGAGTGGGAGGAATGTGAGCGCCAATTGTGCTTAGTCTATTCCTAAGTGCCTAATCTGTTTGCTATTAAATTTTACAATCTTTCAGCAATATACACATTTTTTAAGGGGAGAACTTAATAAATCTGACAAAGAAAAAACAAAATAAATTATTCTAAGGATTCAAATCTTCTAATCAAAGGCAGGTCTAAAATAAAAGTTTACTTGTAGCATTAACCTCTCTTTGGCAGCACTGATCTCTTCCCTCTCCCTTCGACCAGTTTATTGATTTTAATTTTTTTCCCTAGACTTCCGAGGTTTGATATAGCTACTCATGTGTGATACAGATTTTCGGTGGTGAGTTACCATGCATGCATACTCATGCGCAAGGAAAATTGGGTCAAATGGAAAGTTATTGGGCGCAAATTTCTGAAGAAGGCACTGAGCACTCGAACTCAAAACCCAACATTCTGACTCTGTAATAATGAGGATAACTCACATGATTTGGTCCAACATAAAGTCAGCCGGGGGAGAAAATCGTCATGGGAAAATTTCCCAGGCTTTCCCCCTTTGATTGCCTCCACCTAATAATCCTGGGAACCTGCTTATTGGAAATTAAACACTTGTCAAAAGGAACTAGAAAAATCGTAACCATTCTTTGGTGAGTTTTCCATCGTGGGAATTATTTCCTGTTTGGTATTTATTTTAGTGTGACTGTCAGGGCTGCAAGGAATAGAGAATTCCTTAAATTACTGTTAAGAAAGGATCAGTTTATTAACAGACCATAGCCTCTTAAATTTATAACTGGGAAACCATCAGGAAACCAGGCAGCTAGAGGGGGCCATGTGGAGTCTCCAACACATGGCATGGTCTTCTCTTTCCGTGTCCTTGTAGTGCTCCCTCTGCCCGCTTCTGCTTCTGAATATCACCCGATACATTATTTACTTGAACTCTTTGTCAGGTTTTTCTCCCTTCTAGCTTCTGCTTGTTCGTATTTTATTTAATGTGTCCTTACAGCTTCAGTGCGTTATGATCTGCCTTACCTCTCTCCTACCAAACCATCACGTTGGCTTCAGTTTCTTTTGCTCAGCTGCCTCAGTCATTCAGTAGTTTCAGTTAAAATTCTTACGAAAGGGAATCTGATGGGTTTAGTTTGATTTTTTTTAATGCCATTCCAACCTATGGTGTAGGTTGCAGGTTAGCCGATGGTTTAGCTGTTTGTGAGTCAGATGCCAACTGCTTTCAGACATCTGGGGCCTTGGGGTGGAGGGAACAGGGTCATGTGATCCACACAGGACCTCCTCTTCAGTTGGAGCTGTAGACATATTTTGAAGGTAACTTGCTATTCTCCAAGGAAGGGCGTAGGTACCAGTCAGAATTACAACCATGATGTGAGGCTGATTATTTGCGATTTCTGAGCCTCAGTTTTTCCTCTGTGCAAATGAGATAATGTTTACTTTTCAGGGCATTTTTGGTTATCTGTTGCTGAGTAACCACCCTGAAATTTAGTGGTTTAAAACAACAGTAAATTCAATACATCATTTTTTTCTCATGATTATGTGTCTTGACTGGGCAGTTTTGATTCATGGGGTGTCACTGTGGGATGTCCGTCCAGGAGATTCAAAATGTCTTCACTCCCATGCTTGACAATTGGTGCTGGCTGGTGCCTGGGAGCTCTGCTGGGACTAGGGCTCTAGGTTCTGCTTCACATGGGTCTCTCTATGTGGCTGCTTGAATTTCAGCATGGTAGCTGGGTTCCATGGAGGAGAACCTCAAGAGGACAAGCCCCGTTGTGCAGGCATGTATCAAGCCTTACGGCTTTACTTTTGCTAATGTCCTGTTGGGCAAAGCTGGTCACCTGGCCCAGCTCAGCCTTGATGGGGTGGAGACTCACCAAGGTGTGACTGCTGGGGTGGTGGTTTACTGGAATCCGTGAAGTCACATATGCAGGTTTTGTCACACTAAATAAGGTAGTAAATGCATAATGGTCTTTAATGCACAAAATTGACACTGAGTAAACACTTGAATGAGGTTTTTGTTGAAGGAAGTGTTGACAGTTTTCTCTATATAGCATAGCTGTGTTGCATTGTATGTTTCTGTGTTTCAAACATGAATGCGTTCGCCAGAAGCATTAGTAGTACACTTTTTGCAAACATATTTAGGAATTCTTTCTTCAAAGGTATTTCAGAATTCTCAAGAATTCCAGGTGTCCTAGACTTCTCTCCTTCTCCAAGAGCCACTGCTTCCAATCTCCAGAGACCTTATAATACCTAAGAAAAGTACTACATAACACTGCAGCATAGGCATTCAGTGGACCCAGAATGAGACAGGTTAGTTAGGGAAAGCATCTCAGAGAGGGAGCCTTGAGCAGTTCTTAGGTAAACAGGAATGATCACTCCGTAGCCCTTCAGTCTCCTGATTTTGCAGAAGAGGAAGCTGAAGCTTAGAAAGGAGAAGCGATCTGCCCAGTGACCTAGCCCCAATTTTGCATCATTATCTTTTGACACATTCATTCATTGACAAATCTTGATTGAGTGCCACCCACCGTAGTAGACTTTGTATATATGGGAGAGAAGAGAAGAGACATGTCCCTGACTTGTGGAGATGGCAGTCTCACCTGCACGGTAAAGACGGTGATTAAGTAAATAAATTAACTAACGATCCAAAATTGTGATGAACACTATGAACAAACCCAGCAGAGTAGAGTGATTGAGAATATTGTTGGAAAGAGAGGTTGGTCGAGAAGGCTTCTCTGATGAGGTAAAATCTAAGCTGCATCCTGAAGGGGGAGTGAGAATGAGGCAGCCGTGTGAGGAACAAGAGAGAACATTCGCGACTGAGAGAAAGTGTCTGTTGAGGTCCTAACCCTGGAAAGATTTTTGTGTGTAAGAGGAAATAAAAGATAAAACCTGTGTGGCTGAGCACCACGAATGGAAAGATGAGAGGCACATGATCAACTTAGAGAAGGAGGCAATTCATTGAAATTCTTTTCAATTTCAATGAAAAGAAAATTGACTGTTATTTTAGATACAGTGAAAAGCCATGCAAGTATTGAAGCAAAGGGGTGACACGATCCAATTTATATTTTTAAAGGCTTACTCGACAAACATTGAGTGAAAGTCTATTTATTTGCCAGGGACTCTGCCAAGTGATAACTGGGAGAAAATTAACATATGGACCTGGTGGGGCATATATGGATGGGAGTATGTGGGTAGAGACACACACATCCAAGAGTGGCTACAGGAGTGCGGTAACGTACACAACAGACTGTTTTGTTGTGTTGCTCACAAAGTCTTCCGTGAGCTTGTCCGTGGCCTTGCTGAAATGATAGGCCTAGGTGGCTAATATAACAGAAGCAGGTTACCCAGCCATGGCTGATCCATCCATGGCGGGACACCTGTCCCCAGGAGAACTGGCTTGCTGCTGTAGACCCAGACAGGAGAACAGTAGATTCTCTTACATATGTGAGCACCACAGAGAGTGTGACCGCTGATGGCAAGGACTGCACCTGGCCCTTGGTGCAGCCATGAGGCTGCTATTTATGTTGGACATTGCAATCAGAAGAAGCTGGCCATCTAAAAGAAGAGCCAGAAGAGAGGTGGAGAGGAGCAGAGCAAGAGAGGTAGCGTACAATATTTGAAAGACACATGGAAGAGTAGGGCCCTAGGGGTTCCCAGTTCCAGCTTCCCCAACTTGGGGACATGCTGGGGTTTGCCTGAAGTTGGCTGCTGTGGATCCGCACGGGATACTTGTGCCTGTCCTCGCCTCCCATATGTGGGCTGGGTCTTCAAAAATTTGTATGCTTTTCACAGAGAAGCAGGAGAATGAGGTTTCAGGCAGAAAGAGTAATTTCTTCAAAGACATGAAAGCATAAGCATTTTGAGGGTGCTCTTGGCAAACACTGTATGAAACCTTTGTAAGACCACCCATCTTGATGATGGAAGGAGCATAATGAGAAGTTTAGAGGATGTTTGGAACTAAACCTCCACTTACAGGTCAAATAGTTGGTGATGATGGAAAAAGTGTATTTACCCTACTTCTGCGAATTCCTCTCATAGCGTAAAATGCTCATGTACAGTTGTCGACGTCTGACACCCCACCAGGCATGTAATAGGTACTCAGTGCGTCTTTGAGGCATGATATCGTCTTCCTTTTCCTAGTCCTCGACCACCAGCCCACAGCTAGTAGTAAATATGGGCTTATTACAAATTGAGGTCCAAGTTGTGCCCTTGAAAGGTAAGCACTGAAGCCTGCAGTGGTATTTACAATAAGAAGCTCGAGTCTAGTCCACCGTGAATAATAAACTGACTTCCAGTTGGCCAGTCGCCATTCCTTTCCAAAAGCCAACTGGCAACCAGCTCACCTCCATCCCTCTTGGAATTTACAGATGTGTGCTGGACAGTGTGGGAAAGGGTATTTTACAGCAGCAATTAGTTTATTCCTGGGGTAAACAGTAGAAGTTTAAGGATAATTGCAGCAAGAAATTTGTTTCCTATTGCAGTGTGAATAACCTGCGGGCAGCCAATTGGCTGGTTGCCCTACAAATCCCAAAAAGGACAATTGGCAACTGTTTTGCATTTGTGCCTCGTGGGGATTTATAGATGCACATTGGGGGGGGGGGGCAGGAAAGATGGGGGTCTGTGTTTTTACATAGGTTTCCAAAGCCAACGATGGTTTTCTAGGAGGGGTTAAACCCGGAGAAATTCTGCTCTGTGGAAGGGGAGAGCTTGTTTCTCTTTAAGATGAGAGTTGCAGCTTGAGTGCCAGTTGGCATCTTCTAGATGCTGCTATAGGGCCAACACACACGCAGGCAGCAGAGTCACTTAATCTTCTAACTTTGCCGTTTGCTGCCTGCGACTGTACCGAGCTTGCTGGAGCCTGAAGCAACATGCAGCTCTGAGACTGAGCAGCCAGAGCTCATCGGCCATGGCCGGGGATGAACTGACTGTACCATCCTCTACACTTTGCTTGCCAGCCATTTTGGCCATATTCCCACATTTCTTTTTCAGGTGTGGCGTTACAGGCGCCATTATTATTGTTGTGTTTGCATTTTACGAGGGCACAGATAGAGGACTTTCCAGATACAGTGTCTTCCACTGTGGAGATGCTCTCCCCAGTGCAGGCTCTAATTTGAATGTCAACTCAGGCAGCGGCAGCGTCACATATTTGAATCGCCTTTTCTTTTATGATTATTGCATAATTATGTTTCAGTATGTAAGGATGAATCTTAAGGAAGGAGTTCTTTCTGCTGTATAGATGGGAAAAGTTACTAGGAAAATCCACAAGAGAGCAAAAGTTGGAACTCTTAAATCCTGTTATTACAGGTCATTTAAGCATTTCATGTCGGGGGAGAGGTGCAAAGTCTTGCTTGACTAATTCATGATCATTTCTCCCACCAACCCCGACCGGGCTCCTCCAAAGTCATTATGCCTTAGGCATCTCTTGTCTCCTAACTGGTCTCCCTGATTCTCCTTCCAGCCCTCATTGTGTTCTCATACGTGGCAATCCTGGTCATGTCAATCCTGGTCATGGTCAGTAGTTTAATAATATCTTATTCTTTTGGGGATAAAGGTCACCATTCTCAGCACGTCCTATAAAGCCCGATGTGATTGGGCGTGCGTGTCCCCTCTTAGGCCCTATCAAATCCGTTCTCTGCAGTCCAGTCGTGCTGGCCTTTCCCTTTGAGGGCCAAATGCATCATGATCCCTCTCGTCACAGGACCATTGCCCCTTCCATGGTTACTTCCTGGAATGCTTTTCCCACTCGACTCCGTAGTAGTTAACTGCTTCTTGTATTTCAAATCTTAGCTTAGGCGTACAGTCTCTTCCCTGAATCTCCAGACATTGTCCGATTACCCTGCTCTTCCCTCACATGGCATCTGTAAGTCTCCTCCATAACCCTGAGCACAGTCTGGGATTCTACACGAGTGCTGATTACTTGACTGCTGCCTACCTTGCCCCCCATTGAGAACAAGGAGTGTCTGTTTCAGGCGCCTTTTTGCCCCTGGTGGATGATTGAATGGAAGTGGTGAACTCTGTGGGAAGAGGGCACGAGTACTGTCAAGTCAAGAGGGAGGTGCCAAATTTGAAGTTAAGAAGTAGGCAGAACAAGAACTGAGGCAGACCATTTGAAGGGACTTTGAAGGCAACAGGCCAAGGTCAGAAAGTTTAGTCTGCAGGAACTAAAGGACAAGAAGTGAATTTCAAGTGAACCAGGCTCTGAACTTCATTTTGAAGCCAAATATTCATTTGGGGGTTTGAAGAGGCAACATTGCAGAGGTAGGATTATTGATCTCCAAACAAGAGGCGTTTTCTCTTTGTCGGGGTTCACCCCGTTCTAAGTGTGGGCAGAGTAGGATTGGTGGCCCTGGCAGCCAGTGCCCAGAGCTGTTGATGGTTGGACATAGACGTCCCTCTGGGACATCACTACGTGGTCTTGCAGCAGGAGTTATTGCTGTGGGTGCACGTGCACAGAAAAAGAAGAAGGAGGTTAGCAGGAGGGGAGCAACCGCGCACAGAAGGGTTGGGCAGAAAGGAAGGAGTGAAGGGGAAATTGTTGGAGAAAGGTGGCAAGTCAGGAGAATGGAGCTCACCAGTTGCAAGGGAAGCTGGAGAGCCTTTTCAGAACAAGGGCATGGTGAAGGAGGATGAGGACAGGGAAGCTGCCTTGAGATTTATTCAGAATGAGGTTGTTGATGACCTTGGAAAGAGCAGTGTTATTGGAGTGTTGGGGGATGGAAACCAGAGATCAGGCTATTGAGAAGGGGATTCCAAGAAAGTGGGAAAGTCAGAGAGGTACACTCGGGTTGAAAAATCTTTAAATCTTTCAGCCATGTGAGAAAGTTGCCAAAAGCAAAAACCCTTGCCTGCCATGGAACTGTTGGACAAGTTGTTCTCTTTTTCTGACTGCTGTTCTCAGAAAGCCCAGGGCAAATGAATCGTAGCCAGACGTGTTAGGGTCAGGACTGAGGTAGACATCTTGGGAGGCCAGGTTGAGGGATCAGGGGTGCTGTGCGCTAACACTCTTGGCAGCGCCAGTGGGCAGGCATCCATCCTCAGCGATGGTCACCCCTGTCTGACCTGCTGTTATTGCTGTGAGTGTCTCATTTCCAGGAGTACTAAATCTACTACAGAGTATTAGAATGCGTGTTTGGAATATGATCTAATTAATTCGTTTTGCTTTATCTGAATTCAATGGCAGAAGCAACCTTGGCTTGGAACTTGTATCTCTTGGGCGGTGCGGTGGTAGCAGGATAGGCACCTGAGATTTAGGAGCGATGAGCCTGAGGCTGGAAACAGACAAAGGCCTGGTGAGGAAAGTGGGAATCAGCGTGAGCTAGGTTTGCTGGAAGGAGCTGGGCCGTCGATGCATTCAGTACAGGGATGGGTTACCACTGGGCTACCCAAGGGGCATGCAGCACATTTGGGAAGCAGGGTCACTCTGTGTGGGAGAGAAAACTGCTTAAAGTGGAGGTAGGGAGGAAGCCTGGCTGTAGGTAAAATTTTAGAGCCAGAGGGAACGTCAAAGCTGATGTGATTTTATGCCCTCGAGGCAGGGACTTGCATATCGTCCTGCAGGTCTTCTGCTGTCTCCAGCACCTGCGAAAAGGTACCTTTTGTCTGCCAATCTGCCAGTGGCCTAAGTACAATCTTCTCCAGCAACTTCAGATCCCCAGACAACCTTCCCCTGAGGACTCCCCGACTTTTGCATGGAATTTTGGAAAATTTCAAGCCACTCAAAGTGACATGAGGACAAGAATTCAAGGCCCCACTTCTTGGCGGTAAGATAAGAATGTTGGGCTAGGTGTTAAATGAAGACCTTTCCCAATTTAATATCCTGTGAGTCTGCAATTTCGACCAAGTGTGCACACTCTCAAGAGGAGCCTACGGTTGAGATCAGAACAGCGGAAGTGTGCATGGTGGAAGTTCTCTCCAGAGTGGAAGGGGTTCTGATTTAAAGATTTATCTGCTCCTCTGCAAACTCCTCCCACCGAGAGGCCCAAACAATAAGAAAATGTTGACCCAAGAATGTGTGGCTAAAGTTTTCATGGAAGTATCTGGGGCTGCATATAGACGACAGGTACCTAATTAACTTCTAGATCTGTGCTGTCTGAGACAAGCGGCTATTTACATGTCAATTAATTAAAATTAAATTAAAATTCTGATTGAGTTACGCCAGTCACCTTTCAAGTGCTCAGTAACCACATGTGGTTGTGGCTACCATTAAATAGGGCGGATGTAGAACATTTTCACCATCACAGAAGATGCTACTGGAGAGCGCTGCTCTAGTCTTTGCAAATGATCATGGTTTAGAGGTGGGCTTCATTCGTTATTCAAAGAAGGGACTTCTGACTGAAGCTGGGACAGTTAGAAAATCTTCATAGAGGAAATGGCAACTAAGATGACTCTTGAAAAAACTTTAAAAACTAGCCAAGTAGATGACAGGTGAACTGGGCTGAAGGAAAAAGCTGGAAAAGGCATTCCAGACTGAGGAAACAAAATAGCTTTGTGGAATTTTGGTAACAGTTTTGTAGTTCCAAAGGGTAAGTTGTGTAAGGGAGCATAATGGGAGCTCTGATGAATAGATGAACTGGTGTGATAATAAAGGACCTTGGATATTATTCCAAGGAGTTGGGGTTTTTATCCTGAGCATGAAGGGGAACCAGTGATGGATTCTCTATAGGGATAAATTGGGAATGACTTGGCCAAATTTGGATTTTACAAAAGATTGCTTTTGCTAATGTGTGAGAATGAAAATGAAAGATGACATTTTGAGAGAGAATAGAGAAGGTAGACCTTCAAAACGATTGCATTTTAAGAGCCTGACGAGTTCTTGAACTAAAGCCTGAGCAGTGACTCTAGAGAGGAGGGGAATGATAACAGTGTTTAGGAAGTGCTAGCTGTTAGTTAGGGCACCTGAGGAGAAAGGAGAAATCTCTGAGGACACTGAAATTCTGGTTTATACAATTGTGTGTAGAATGACGTCGATAGCCAAGATCCTAAAATAGAAAGATAAGTTTGGGGGAGAATGATGAATGATGTCTGTCTTAGACAAATTGAAGTTAGCTCTGTTGGGACTCCCGGTTGGAGATGTCCAGTAGATAGAAATACAAGATCTAGAGTTTGGGTGAGAGAATAAGGTTAGTGAGGTAAATTTTGCATCTTAAGTATTGATATTGATTGAAGGAGCATGTAGATTGGGAAGACATAATTGTGAAGTATGAGACCTTGAGGATGAACCAGGTACCTTGAGAAGAAATCCCCAGCAAAGTCACAGTTAAACATGTTTTAACGGTGTTACAGAATTCATAGAAGTAGAGAATTTGTAGCGGAAGGAAGTGGTCAGCAGTGTAAGGTGCCACAGATTAATTTAGCGAGGAGGATTTCATTGACATCTTTCAAGGTCCCCTGTTTCAGAGACTGAGGTCAAACACCAGGCATAGGAACTTTGGGCCCAGGTCTTTATGTGGATCTTTTAACCAGGGATATTCAAAGTGTCCCTAAATCCAATGTAATTAGACTATCAATTTTCTTACAACGTTTTTCCTCAAGCATTAATATACAGTGTTCATACTATTAAATCTTCAGGTGTATATATATATATATATATATATATATATATACACACACACACGTATATATATATGCATACATATCTCCATCCCTTAGTATTTTGCATTATTATGAAGTCTCTCTCCTTCAATAGATTTAATGAGTTTCAAAGGCTGTAGCCGTGTGTTTTGTCTTTTTTTTTTTTTAATATCCTAATATTCAGCAAAAGGATTTCACATAGTAGGAAGAAGATTTCTCTAGGTAAGAAGATTTGAGACTTTGTTGTTTTAAAAATATCTAAGAAATTCCCACAAAGCTCTCCGTTGATATTTTTTTGGCTCATTACGATGGGTAGTCAATTTAGGAACATTTATTCGAAACGTCCACATTCTCAGTGACACAGAAAGAGGGGCTGTAGAGAGTTTGAAAGACATATTCCTGAAGCCATGTGTCTGGCCACAACATGAAGTTTTGGCCATTTGGCTATTCCAAATTGGAGTGGTAAAGAGATGAGTAACCTGATTTTGTCATCAAGGTGATCACCAAAGATTGTCAGAACATGCTTGTAGAATATTATAGTCATTAGAAATAACAAAATCCTTACAATCTACTGAGTACCTGTTGTATTAGCTGTCATTTGCTCACCACGTATGGGAGGCTAGGCACTGTGCTAAACTCTAAAGTGCTTTATAGCATTTAATTTGGAGGGGGGCCCTTAACTCCATTATATATGAAGTGAGCAGGGACATAAAGGGTAAAAGTATCCTGGCCTTATTCACATCATCAATTAAGGGAAAACCCAGGCTCTGAATCCCAGCTGCCTGACCCCAGTGTGTGTGTGTGTGTGTGTGTGTGTGTGTGTGTGTGTGTGTGTGTGTGAGACTCCCAACCGCTAAGTGATTTCATTTATTTTTCACGACATCCTGGAAGTTGAGAATCATCAGCACCACTTTGCAGATGGTCAGCCAAGGCTCTGATAAGTTAAATCAATTGTCCAAGATCACACAGCCCATAAATAGTTGAGCTGGCTTTCCAATTGACGTTGTTGATTCAAGGCCTTTTCTCTTTCCACTGTGTTTTCCTGGCTTCTAGTGTCCCATCTTCACGAACTGTCATAGATTTTACTGATAGTGAGGAAAATGAGAGAACTCCAAGGGGGGCCAGGACCCTGAGATGATCTCAGCCCTGTCCTTAGTGCCTGGCAAGACTGGAGTGCTCCCTGCTTGGTATCAGTTAGAAATAACATTGATACCATTATCATAGTAGTACATGTTCATTGAAAAAAAAAACAACCCTGGAAAATATAGGAAAAATGGGAAATAGCCAACATTTTCTTCATTAATATATTTTATAAAAAGCAAATACTCATTTATTTGTAGCCTTTTTCATATAGAACGACATTTCCCATTTCTGTAAATATTTTTCCATAATATGATTTTTTCCTACATTTTTCAGTAGTTCTCTAACGGCATTGAGTACTAGTAGATGACAACACTGTACTGAAATAATTTAGGTTGCTATTACTGAGGTTAAGTAACATGCTCGGTTAATGGCCGTGGTGATTTCCTTATGACCAACTCCAATACACTGAATTTCTAGTCAAGGGGAAAATATTTTAAGTTAGTTGCACTATATTGACATACAGTGATATATACAGATATATGGCTTTTCAGAAAATTGCTGCCAATCGGTGGTCCTACCAACACAGTGTATCCATTTTCTGTACTTTTGCCAATTTAATGGATGGAAAATGGGATCGCTTGTTATTGTAAATGAAATTTTTAGTTATAACAGTGGTAGGCTGAATCTTGCCCTTCTCCCCAGATTGTCCTCGTGCTAGTCCCTGTGTCCTAATCACCCCTAAACCTGTGAGTATGTGGCCTTCTATGGTACTACGGTGACTGCAGATGTGGTTCAATGAGGGATTTGGGGTGAGGAGATCATCCTGGATTATCCTGGTGGGACTGATGTCATTCAGAAGCCCTTGATGGTCAGAGTCATATAAGGAAAATGTGAAGATGGAAGCAGAGATCAGAGAGGAGAGAAGCTGTTGGCTTTGAAGATGGAGGAAGGGGCCAGGAGCCAAGGGATGTGGGCAGCCTCCAGAGACTGGGGTCCTGTTCCAGGCCTTTACCGTGGAACCTCCAGAAGGAACTTTCCTGTGGGGCCACTTAGGTTTCTAACCTCCACAACTTACATGTAAGGCAATAAACGTATGCGGTCTTAAGCCACTAAGTTTGTGGTCACTTGTTATGGCAGTAATGGGAAACTAATACAACTTATTTTTTTCATTTTTTTCCCCTGTTGTTTGTGTTTTATTTTTCTTTGGCCCTGAGCTTATTTTTAATTTTGATGATGTTATATTAAGAATATGAATATTCCATCAGTCACATGTGTTGTCAGTATTTTCTCCAAGTGTTTGTCTTATCATTTCGTTGTTAGTTTTTTTCTTATGGCTTCCCCCCTTCTTCCATAAGCTATAGTAATGCAGTTCCCTGAGTTTTAGTGTCAGTTGAGGTTCCCCTCTAGTTTTGGACAAGTTGTCTTCATCCCTCCCTGAGCCTTAACTTTCCCGTCTGTAAATTTGGAAAATAATAATATCTATCTTTCAGAGATCATGGTAATGATTAAATAAAAAGAATTATCATGTCCCATATCTAGCAAGTAAATAATACATGGTAGCTATTCACCTTATTGTTGTTATTGTCAGCATTATTATCTTCTCTTTTAATGGTTTTTTTCTTTTGCTCAATGCTTGAGGTAGGAGATTTTGCATTTTACCCTTAATCCATTCAGTGTCGCCAAATTTCATTCGTTAATAATTTGCGATTTTTCGGTCTATATCAGTGTATTCCCACGGCCAATTGCAGCCATTTTCTCCTGTCTCAGACTTGGAAGGAGAGCGGCAGGTCACTTTCTTCTTTACTCTGGCCTGCAGTGATTTGGGCGACTTGTCATGATAGCCTGCTTGATGTTGGAGGCCTTGCTCGTTTCCTCATGAATTGGTTGATGGGGGAGAAGGAGTCAGAAAGAGGACTTTCCCCATCATCCTTTCCACTGAGTCTGCAGAAGATCATCTGCTTTTCGATCTGAGTAATGGCGGGTGATGAAACCACCAATAAGTTCCAGGCTTATCTAACAGCTGGCTCAAAGGTGATATGTAGATAAAAATGAGCTGTAATCCAAGCTTTTTGCAACATAAAACTTTCTAGAAGTCAAACATCTGTTAAAAGAATGCAGAATTCTAGGCAATAGGTATCCAGGAGCAATTTGTATAACCTGCCAGTGCTTTTCTCATGATTTTTCAAATGAATTTGCTTTCAGAGGTGGTGGGGGTGGGGATAAATGAGCAGAAATGTCTTTTAAAAATACTCCAAGTACATTGGGTTTTCTTCTTTGATTTTGGGTCAACATCTTTGGCAGGATTTAGAAGCTGACTTTTTTTGTTTTTTAAGAGGGAAGGAACTTCAGTCCAAAGAGTTGTACTCTCTTTATCAGCAGAATTCTGAGGTCATCATTATAGAAAATGGCGATTTGGTTCATAATGTGGCAGACCATTTTGTTCAAAGACCTCACTGTTATGTAGTCTCATTTTCCCTGTAATCTTAGGGAACTTCCTTATTCTCTCTCCTAGTGTAAGTCTTTTCAGAGTCAAACAACCCACCCAGAGGATTATAAATGGGTTCCCTGATACCTACTGTCCTTTTAGTTTGAAATGACAGTTATTGCACAAATACTTCAACTTCATATCACGTTGTCTATTTAAGAATATCTGTTGAATGTCTACTATCCCAAAAGTTGTGGGTAAAGGAGAGAAAGCAGGATGACTCCTCAACATGCTGCGTCAGGAACGCTGTATGTGTAACACATGAGAGCACCTTTGGGCATTTACATGCTCCTGGTTCAGCAGGGATGTCTTCTCTATTCATTTGCTTAGAATGTACTTGGTAATCCATCCTACTGAAATAGTGTGCCGTCCCATTTGGATGACTTTCGTTTGCCCCAAACCCCAGTTGCTCACTGCTTTCTCCCTTCCCATGCCTTCTGATAGAGGTACCAAGCCTCCAGGAGATGCTTTCCCTCCCATGTCACCTCCCTTTTGTCCCAGAACTGCTGTCCTCCCAGCAGGACCATCTCTGGCCACACACATTTTCAAGTCCTCTTCCTTTTAAAGCTCCAGTCCAGAATTCTGATTCCTCAAGTGTCAGACCTATTCTGTGTATTTTCTCCCTCAGGATGGGTCCTTCTCTATCTGTGGGTCATGTTATCTGGTTTCTCCCACTACTTGGATTCTATCACACTTTCCTCCTTGTCACAAAATATTCACTTGATTTTTTTTTGCTCTGGCGTAGGTATTGGTTGTTTCACTGATGGTTTCCACGGGTATTACACGAAAATCAGTCAGTAGTATTTCTATTTTCTAGTTTTCAAGAGCTGTGGCGAGTTTTACTTGCTCTGCTTGTTGATCTGCATGGTATTTGGGGGATGTGTGGACAGATTTGTATCAAAGTGTCCACGGTTACCCTGGGGTATGGTTTTACTGATGAAAACAGACTCTCCCTTTTTCCGCTGTTAAACTTGAACTCTTCACCACGCCCTTTTTGCAGATCTTGCAAAGGATCCTTGTTTGAGCTGTTTTCATATGTTTTAGTCCTGCAGTTTGGTTGATGGATCTGAGATGCCTTGTTCATATATTCACGTTTGAGTAGAAAGACAAATCCGTCCTTAAGATGGGGACGTTCTCATCGCCCTAGCCCCACAAACATCCTTGGTCGAATCACGTCTGGTTCTCTAAAAGGTGCCTTGAAAGTTGAGATTCCAAGATCGTGTAACTGATCACACCTTTGGACTCAGGCAAAGGGACTCTTCTGAGCTCTGTACTTTAGAGGGTCATTCGTACCACACACACACACACACACACACACACACACACACAATTTATTAACACACAAGCTTCTTTGTCATTTGGTTGGGATCTAGCACTTGGTGTTGACACAGTGTTACTAATAGTCCTAAATATCTGCTATTGTGACCAATAATGTCCAAGCCCCAGAGAAGAGCTCCTCCAAGTTTTGTATCAAATGTCCTCAAAACAAAAGAAACTGCACACAGATGCCATGAAGGTTTACGGATTGTATCCCCGCTAACAACAGAGGTGGATACTGTTTCACAGAGTAGGGAACAGTGGGGCGGTAGAAAGGCTTAAGTTAGAGGAAAGACCAATTAACCTGTCAAATAATAGGATGTACCATCATGTGGCATGAATGCGATCAATTCTTCCATAACCGAGTATCATTTCCTAGCAGGGCCACGCACTCATTTTCTTGCTTCTCTTCATGTTCTAATTTGCGGTTCCAGAGCCACTTATAAATTAGTGCAGGATTCATAAGCTGAGGAATATTTCACAATGTTAAACAATCCCTGTTACTCTTTAAATTTGTATATATGTAAGTAACACATGTGATGTATGATACTGATTCTTTGCAGTGCCAACTGGTGAGATTCTAAACACTAGAATTTACAAAGAATTTTATTTTTACAAAAAGTTAAGAAATTTTAATTTTCTTTTTATATTTTAATAGATAATCTTGAATCCTTAGAAGAAAAATAACTTTTTTGAGAACAATTTATTTTTTGTTTTACATTTAATTTTCTTTTTTATGAAAATACACACAAATTTGTACATTTTGAATGCAATTAAAATTTGTTTTACTCCTTTAATCACTTCTCTCAGTATATCATAAATTATGTGAAAATCATTGTAATAACAATATTATATTGTTAATTATTATTTATTAATTATTAATTATTAATGAATTTGCTGAAATAAAAGCAAGAGAAATAATAGGGTAACCCTATGAATTATGTATGTTTCTTACTTGGTACTCATCCAAATATTGCTAACCTAACAGCTGACATAGTAAGATTAAACTCAGTCCTCTTAGATAGCTGGTCAGTTCTCAGCCTTATAGCCATAAGTTTTCATGCATTTCTTATTTTGCCATTATGAAGGTTTATTTTTCAAAGTTGGTTGTTAGAATACTAAAGTCAAGCTTTATTTGTGCTATTGCTTCAGGCCCTGCAAATGTTTGTGGGCAGGTCTGCCTGTACCGTTTCTTGGTAACTTATTGCAGAAAATTTTCATTCCGTTATCCAAAAAATTTTCTTTGTGTCTAACAGAAGTCTTTTCTAGTTTATCTTAAGCCATTCTTATATTTAAGTGCACGCGCGCGCGTGCGCACACACACACACACACACACACACACAGCCTTACCAGATGTATTTTATAAAATGTACCTTACTGACAATCTTTCTTCAAAAAGCAAATTTGAGAATTCTGTGGTGTTCTCACATTTTTGTGATTAATTTCTCAGGTCTTATCTCCTTACCACATACAAAGGTATTTCTCTGTTTTTGAGAAGTAGATGTGGACTCCTTCTTTTTATTAAAACATCACTGAAAAGCCATATATACATATATATGAAGGGCACTTTAAGTAAATACAACGGAAATACATTTTACAGATTAAGTCCTCATTTCCCTGTAGTTGATCTCAACTCAAGTTTTATTTGGCTTGTACATTAATAAGGGACTGTGTGGAGGGCATGTCAGCTTAGCCGGCTTGGAGGTTTCTGGTTTTGTCCCCTGAGGACACTGTCATGCTGCCTGGAGACTTAGCTGCTCATCTATAAAGTATGGAGCTACTGATCCCAACCTACTGTGCACCTCACAGACATGCTCTAATGTTTTAATGAAAAATACTTCGAGCTCTTTGGTGAAGAAAAGAAAGGATCCTCTCTATAAACAGAGAATTGTTACCAAAATGTTCTTTTCATTAGTTCTTTGGAACCCCTTATGAAAGTCCCAGTCAACCTAATGGATGGGGATTTATAGATATCCATTTATAAAAGCACATCCAAGCACACTCAAACATTAAACAAACACAGATGTGCAAATGAGATTATGAAATTGCCCGACAACGGTACAGCCTGTACCTGGAAATTGATGGAGGGACTGATTTTTCTAACTCTAATTATTCTCACTCTCTACCATACATTTGAGTCTTAAACTGCCTGAGCTGGCCAGCACCGAAATGGCAATCCTTTTATAAAACTCTAAATAGTCCTCCAAGGGTAAAGCAAAATTAGGAACAGATTGTCTAAAACTGGGTCTACACTGTCCTTTAGAGTTTTAGAGATTTAAACTTTCATCTAGATTGCTGCAGATACCACCTAATAATCTTGAAGGATACACAAGTAGTTACTTGTGAGCCAAATGTATAAACTTTGCAATTTCCCATAGATTCCGGGCATTGCTATAGAAACATTTAAGCTTTTGGAGCATCTGAGAGCTGCCTAGGGTTTTGTTTGGACATGTACAGACACTCCCTGTATAGCAACCCCACAATACAGACCGGAGGGCATCTTCGATCACAGGCCCTGACTTTTAGGCTTTCATGACTTCCTCCCTCATTAAGTCCATGAATGACACAAACAAGGGAAGACTCTAATGATGACAATAAAACACTGATTTGGATTATCCACACCGGTGGCCTCCTCTACCCAGATTTACTCAATTGTTGCTCAATCCTCTACTTGACTTTCACTCACGCTGGCCATCTTCTGTTACCATTTGGCAACAGTTTCCTGCCCTAACTGTTCCTGTGTCTTGCACAATGGAAATGGTACCCATAAGGTCTCAATCAAATTGTCATGTGAATTATTTTACATTCCATGAGGAAGATAAAAATAGACCAGATTGGGATTGGAAAAACCATTTCATATCATCAACCTCGAGTAGCCTTCATCTGTAGTCGCTCCCGCGTGGTTTCATCTACTTTCTAACCTGTCGTTGACTCCTCTCCGTGATGGGGACTCGGGCCACTCTTCTATTGCCCAATTCTTGTTACAACTTGGGAGGTTGTTGTGGTTGCTCTGTTTTTAATATCTTGCCCAATCTTTCCATTTTTAGTTCCAGACTATTGCTTTTAACCAATTTCAACTATTCCATTCTTCACAGAATGACACAGTACTGTATACAACCTAGCTCAAGTACTTTTTCAGTCTAATTCCAAGGTGGTGGCATCATACCATGGACTCCACAAAAATGGCAAGTGGGAGGCTGTTATATAATTTCTTTCTCTCCTCCTCTGGGTCCAGTTGGAGGGAACTCACCATTAGTATTGCACTGACTTATCATAACAGTTCTGTGATGTACGTGATGTTAGACTGTCATTTGGTGGTTGAAAAAGCTGAGGGTAGGAGAATTTAGTCAACTACCCAAGGTCACGCAATGAGTAATTGGTGGTGTTAGTAACTTGAATCCAAGACTGACTCCAAAACCCATCTTTGCCTGTTGCTCCCCTGCCTCCCCACTAATCTGTGTTTTTTTGGGGGTGGTGTCTAGAAAGGAGCTTCACTTTATTATACCAAATATAGGGAAACACATAACAAATTTAAATTGGGAGGGAGCTCCCCTCATAGGATCTGGCCTGGGAAGCTTGTCAGCAGCAATGGGGGAACAGGGATCCCTCTGAGGAGGCAGGGCCTAATCTTCAAAGTGAGGCACCGAAAACCACCCACTCACTGTTCCTGAAGATTGTGCCTAAAAGAACCAAATGTGCTCCTGTCGCCGAAAAAGACCTGTCTCCTGATTGAACTTCTGGGCTGATAAAACACAAAAAGACGTGGAATTCCTAAGCAAAGTCATATTGCCAATATCAATTCCTCTTTTACAATCAAAACACATTGTACTGTGTTTTCATCAGAGTTCTTCCTATCATCAGGTTCCATCTGGCTGAAGGGAAGGGAGCCCCTGGGCCCTTCATGCACCACAGCTGCCTTCACCCTGCTCCTGGCAAGTGCTTCTAAGGAAGGTGTGACAGCCGTGCATTGGAGCACCTGTCCTTAAGAAGCAGTGTGACTAAAATATCGCTGAAAAACGCAGTGGTCACAGAAACTCCTGAGAATTCATTAGCATAAACAAACGTGCTTTATTCTGAGTTCCAAGGAAAAGGTGTCGATCTTTCCGTTTAAATAAAGACTGTGTATTAATATAGTCACAGCATTTTCCCAGGGAGCTCTGTGACTATTTAAAGCCTTTGTAGGATTTTACGTGATTATCATTTATTCCTAGTTTGACCGTTCATTGTCAAATACGCATTTTAGCGTTTGACTTGGTAGTGGGCACTGGTTTGGTGGGAAGAATCCTGTCGCAAATGTGGACTGGAAGGAACTGTACAGTGTTTGTCTTGTTCAAACTCTGCTGCGATTCTTTGTTTCATAACCTACTGCCTATGTTTGTAATAGTAGAAACGAATACAGCAAATGATCGTAATATGTTTCCCAGTGAAATTTCAGTTTCGTTCATGCAGAGTGACTGCGTGTGAGGTAAATGGCTATTAAGTTCTTAGAATTATTTATATTCTGCAAACGTGTTTTACTTTAATGAAAATCAGGACATCATTTTGAATATTTGATTCATCCATATGGACCTGGTTTTCATCCAGTAGCTTCACATGTTACATCCTCACTTAACTCTGAGGAAGCTGGCACCATAATCAAGTCCAACAACAACAACAGAGTTGAAAAAGTGAACAGGATCTCAGAAATAGTGCTCCTATCATCACCTCCAGATTTCTTTTTTACTTAATTCATAACATTTACTTTTTCAAATGTATTTGTCTTATTCAGTGAGCAGCTGCATAAATCATTAGGAAATGGCCAGGAATGCAGAAATGCCCCAAAATACCCTTCTTTATTTTCTTAATATTATTTTAATGTGGCAGAACTCACACAGGTGTGGCCAGTGTTTTTACAGTGGTAGTTCTGGGCTCAAATTAATTTTCTCTCAAAATCATTGAGCTTTAAAACCAAGTGGATGGAGCTGTAGGTCTTCCCTCTCTCTAAGTTGATGGACTAATTTCTTTCTACTACACTAGGTGATTTTTTGAATACTCCTGGTTTTATATTGTTGTTTGTGTAAGAGACCTAAACTTCAGTGAAGTCTTGTAGTAGCTTACCTGACTGAACTCGGAAGAGAGAAGGCATGGTGAGTGAATGAGTCATTATTAAAAATTAAATTGGATGAAATTAAATTAAATAGATTACATTAAGAGCGAAGTTAAGTGAGACTCAAAACTTGTCACTTTATAATTATTTTGTTACATTTTACCATTTCCTCTGCTCTTGAGGTTCTTTATGTCGATAGTATCTGTGAGGTGGAAATTCTATGTAATGGTGCACTAAGCTGCATCTCTTTCCAACTCTGCATTCCGTGATGTCACATAGGTAGCTAGTCATTGGCCATGGTGTGAGTATTTACACCATGGAAATTGGGACCCACTTTAAATTATGGTTGTTAATGCAGCAATGGAAGATTATTCAGCTTTAAGAAAAGGAAATCCTGCCATATGTGATGACGTGGATGAACCTGGAGGACATCATGCTAACTGAAGTTAGCTGATTCTAGAAGAACAAATACTGCACGATTCCACTTATATGAGGTATCTAAACATAATCAGATTCACAGAGACTGAGAGTGGAACTGTGGTTGCTAGAGGTTGGGGAGAGAGAAATGGGGAGTGGCCATTCAGTAGTTACAGTTTCACTGACACAAGATGAATGAATTCTAGAGCTCTGCTGCACAACTCTGCATAGAGTTTACAGCATAGTATCAAGCATGTTATGAGTGTAGGTCTCATCATCTTAAGTGTTTTTTCAACAACAACAAGAGCAATGCCTAACAATAAGAATAACAACAACTTCTCCAGGGGATTCTGGTGTCCAGAGATGGATGGTGGAGAACCATTGGAACCCACCTTGGGAGTTATAATAAGGGGAGACTTTCTTTTTTATATTTCTTTAAAGTTTATTGGGATGACAACTGTTAGTAAAGTTACACAGATTTCAGGTGTACAATTCTGTAATACATTATCTATATCTCACATTGTGTGTTCACCACCCAGAATCAGTTCTCTTTCCATCACCATATATTAGACTCCACTTACCCTTTTCTAGAGCCCCGCTCCCCCTGCCCCCTTTCCCTCTATTAATCCCTAAACTATTATTTATGTCTGTGAGTTTTTGTTCTTTCAGTTGTCTATCTTGTTCTTTTGTTGTTTTGGCTTTATATACCACATATCAGTGAAATCATATGGTTCTCTACTTTTTCTGTCTGACTTATTTCGCTTAGCATTATAATCTCAAGATCCATCTATGTTGTCACAAATGGTCCTATTTCATTTTTTCTTACTGCCGAATAGTATTCCAGGGGAGACTTTCTAAAAGGGGTAACAACTACATGGAGACTGGGAAAGTCCATAGTAGTAATGCAGGCAAAGAAGGAGGTCAGTTCTCGGCATTCTACTTTGCTTCTTCCATGATGCCCACACAGGCCTGAATGTTGTATGTTACTCGGCAAACTCTTGTTAAATAATCAAAAAAATCAAATGACTGTTAAGCATTTGCCAACACACCACAAGGCAGCACTGCACCATACATACCAAAGAATAGGCAAAAGAAAGAACAAAGCCTGTGTAGATGTTGGTGGACTTTGGCTGGGGCAGAGAACTGGATTGGGGAGTGGAGACAAGGTGGGAGGTTCTTCACAGGTGTAGAGGGCTCTAGGAGTGAGAAAACCCTTGGACAATACCTGATGCAACTACCTCATTTCTCAATTTAAACAATTGAGAAACTGGGTTGATAGCCTGGTGATTTTCCCCAAGACTACACAGCAAATAAATGGCAGCCAGGGCTTGAATGATCAGCCTAGGACTTCACACCACACATCAGTTCTTCTCGTTCACCCATTTCATATAAAATGCCTAAGAGCAGCGGCCTCATTGTGTACTTTGTCCATTACAGGTGCTGAATAAATGTCTCTTAAGTGACATGCAAGGGATACTGTCAGAGCTGACATGAAAAAAAGCACATTTATTTAAACAAATTAGTTTCAGTGCTGGCCGAATGACATTTCTGCCCTTTAAAGCATGTTCCCCTCCTCCTCCCAAATGGATGACCCTGATATTTTCAGTCTTAGGTCAACTGCATTGAAAAGTGGGCAAGGAGGCCCAGGAACTCCAAGGAAGCCTTGGAAGTGTCTTTGGGGGATACAGTGTTTGGGGGTGGAGAGTGTGGGGGAAAGGCTAAGTAGGTGGGATCTCTCTCTCCTGTTCATCCCTACTTCAGAAGAACAGCTCCACTGTTTAATATTAGATTTCTGAGTAGTATGTCTTGAAAAAAGTTTTGGTAAAAAAGTGTTGAAAAGAATTGGATTAGTGGGAACAGCATTATCTTTGAAATCAGGCAGTTCCACAGTCAACCGATCAATATGAGCTGGGACAAGCTGATGAACTTCTTGAGCACGTAATGTGTGTATAATACCTACACACTGGGGCTTTTGTGAGGATTGGAAAAAATTCAGAGGTAAGGCTCTTAGCACAATGCCAGGCATATAGGAAACGCTTTTGTAATGGTAACTCGCTCTTCCATGAATGTCACAGAAGTCTTAATGTCACTGAGTCTCCAAATGGTAGCTTTCCAAACCAGTTTCACCGACTCGATCGTCCTTTTCAGTTTTAAAAGTTCATGTTCAGTAGCACATTAACTTGTGGACTGAGTATTGGAAACTTTCAATCTCAAACAGTGAGTATAATAGCAAACTAGAGTAACTTATCTTTTGGCTTTTTTTGGCTCTTCACATCCTTCTTGTTGGAGCTTCAACACAATCCAACTGGGCCAAACGGCAAACACTACTTTCTCCATTTTGCAGATAAAAAAAAAAAAAATAGAAGCACAAGGAATGAAATGACCCATTCATCAAAGTTACTGTCGGTCTCACTCTCATTTTTCCTCTCTTTCAAAACGGGACTTATTTTCTTATATATATATATTTTCTTATATGGATAGTCAGTCTCACTCTATTTCCTGGACTAATACTGACCCAAGAAATATTTAAATAAATGTTAATTCCAGTGCCACCCACTGCAGTGTAACTGATGAGGCTTCCTTATTCCATTTTCTGGAATGTCCCCCAGATTACATATCTCCCTCCTGCAGTTCTTCTGTTCTGCTAATAGGGTTTCCATGCCTGATACTTCATGATTTCCTACATGTTAGAATATCCTCCTACTTCCGCATGCAACTCTGATCACTAGCCTAAAATGAGATTGAAAATTTTGATCCTTTTGGGTTTAGTGGTGTGGAGAGCAAGATGTAGCTGACAAGGTCCTTGCAGCCTGCGAGGTCATTCCAGGGAGGCCTTGCCTCAGCATCTTCCCCCAGAAAGAGCTAGATAACACAAATACAGCCGCAGGGTATAAAACCTTACAAATACTCAGTACAGAGAGTCTCGTGCCTAGCCCTCCTAATAAAAATAAGAGTCTGTGAGACTGATCCTTTTGGGGACTTTAGTTTACCTTTGTGCTTACACCTTATATCTCCCTGTTTGGCCTCCAAGATGGCTGGTTAGTCAATGACGGGTAAGATTCCTCAAGGAAGGAACAACCTAAGACAGGCACAGCCGCATAGGGGCCGTCTGGAGAATTCGACCCCCAAAAGATGGCTGGTTAGTCAATGACGGGTAAGATTCCTCAAGGAAGGAACAACCTAAGACAGGCACAGCTGCATAGGGGCCGTCTGGAGAATTCGACCCCAAAAAGATGGCTGGTTAGTCAATGACGGGTAAGATTCCTCAAGGAAGGAACAACCTAAGACAGACACAGCCGCATAGGGGTCTAAATACTCACAGGGTTGATAAAGGTGGACATAGAGCCCCATCTTCCCCCCCACCCCCCGGCTAAGGGAGCTTCTACCTCTGTGGCTGTATTCAATGATATGAGTGATTCTTGATATAATAACATCAGTTCTCCATCTATTCTTTTCAGTTAGTTTCACCATAAAGGTTTTGTCCCCTGAAAGGGTACATACAACAATTACTATTACATTCATGACACTTTCAACAGACAAGGTTGATTGGTTTAAATCTATTTTCTGATTTGATCTACGAGACTCATAAACCACAGCTTAAACCAAAAAGAGAAGGGGGAGATGCGGAGAGCAGGATGTAAGCTGATGACCTTGCAGCCTGCAAGGTCATTCCAGGGAGACCTCACCTCAGCATCTTCCCCCAGAAAGAATAAGATAACACAAGTACAGCCACAGGTATACAAACTTGCATATTCACAGAACAGTATGTTCTTCTAATACTTGCTTGTTCTACTAATACTAGCTTGTATAGGCAATTGTTCTAAGACTGTATAAAAATCATGTGAGAAATAAAAACTGTGCCACTGCTCCACCATCCGTGGACAGTGGACCTCCTGATCCCAGCTTTCCTGTCTCTGTATCTTTCTTAATCTCCCACCCTTCCCCCTCAGGCCTAGCCCTCCTGGCCGCGCGGGATGTGGCAAGTGGTTTTCCCACCAAGAGGCTTTCTTCCTGTCCTCCTGCTTCTCTAGCCACCATCTGCCATTCCCTCCCCCATTGACTGACATCTGTCCGTCTTTGGGACTGATTTCCTATCGTCTTCTGGGCCACTGCACAGCCATACCTCACAGGACCAGACCAGAACATGCAGAGTTCTCATTATCCTTAACTCAAGGAAAGATCATTGTTAATAAAAAGGACAGTAATGAGGACAAACATGATTTATGCATATAGTAAATCAAGAACTATGGGAAGACCCTACATAACAGGCAGCATATTATACGCACTAGGTAAATTATGGTAAATAATATGCAAAAATGGAATCATTAAGGGGAAAAGCATTCCTTTAAGAATGATTCCAGGTGAAATTCAGAATAGTTATTTACAGACCCAGAGACCAAATACTGAGGGGGAAGGGAATGAGGCATTAGAAAAATTATTTTCCTAGGAAAGAGGAGAGAAAGGACACACAGAGAAGGTTAGCTGAGGCAGTAATAGGCAAGGGAAGGAATAGAGGATGTGTTGTGAGGGGAGAATGAGGCAGGGTGCTGAAGAACTTTGAAAGAGTGGAAACTTGGACTTTCCAGTGTGGGGAGGGATTGGTGGAGAGATGTGGTTAGAACAAAGTTTGGAATCAACACTGGCAAAGAATCTACTCATGGCGTGTTGGGAAGGATGGATGAAAGAATGAGTGAGATGAAAGGGAGGGAAATTGACTCATAGTCCTCCATTCCAAATGTCCACTGCTGAGGGGGACTGAGCAAACAGTCCAGCTTAAAAAGAACTCATGACTGGATAGACTCAAGGAGAGTGAAACCCCTTTCTTCCAGTTCCTGTTTGAAAATATAAACAACATGCAAATTCAAATAAAAAAAATTCTTCCTGTGTCACATTGAGAAATTCAGTTTTCTTTGTTGTTGTGACTCACTTTGGGACTATTCTTACAAGAACGCAATTTGTAGGACTGGGCAGACCTGTTGGGGAAAAAAACAGAAACCTCTCTGGAATGTTTACCCATTCCTGGGACCATAGAATTTTTTCCCCCTACAAAGGTCTCCATTTCTTTTCAAAGACTTTTAGTTGAGGCTTGAAGGGGAAAAAAGTCTCAGATATCACAGCATAACTGGGGTGAGGTAAACAGGACATCTCGAAATAGTCCTTCAAGAAGAATTAGATGATGCTCAGTGACTTGAAACACTTTCCTTAACTTGAGCTTTCCCCAAAGGGTGCAGAGAGACAGCCAAACTTTGAGAAGGGACAGGATGACAGATGGTCTCAAGTGGGGTGTGCTAGCCCAGGAATAAAGAAAGACTGGACAGTTCATGCTTTGTTTTAGTTCGATGGTAGAAAAGAAGGAGACAGAGAAAGCCAGTGATATAACTACAGCACAAACTGAATCATGCAATCAAAGCCTGAGTTTTCTTCCAAGAAAGTGTTTTCATGGTACAAACTTTCTGCTGGAGGAGCTTAAATATGTAAGTTTGGGGGTACTGCCTCAAAAAGCTCCCCTTTTTAAGGAGACGTATACAAAAGGGAGCTTTCTTTTACAAACCTAAAATCCACCTTGAAAGTTTGGGTTAGAACGATGAGAAAAACATAAAGTAGATTCTCTGATTTTCCTAAAGGATTAGTGAGTGACCTTCCCCCACCTTGGTTGTCGAGTGGTCTTGGCTTTGGAGAATTTAATCCTGATAAACATTACAAGGAGTTGCATTAAAAATGAAAACAGAAATCACCTCTTTTGATGTTCCTAACTTGTCTGTCTTCTGTCTCTGATGGAAGAATCTGAGGTAATGGTGGTTATTTGAAGAAAAAAAGAAATCAGTTCTATGGTAGAAGGAGTGTGTGTGTGTGTGTGTGTGTGTGTGTGTGTGTCTGTGGAGAGAGAGAGAGAGAGAGAGAGAGAGAGAGAATAGAAAATAGTGTAGCGCAGGGGTCAATAGCGTCTCCACAGAGCAGTTCTAGGAAGTACATTAGGTACAGTGGGGCTGTGTATGGGGCCCCTGAACCAAGGGGTGGAGACAAGGCACATGGTATTTTGAAGAGCATCAAAACAATACTACATTACCTGTTTTATTTTGATCTCTGCTTAAGATGTTTTGTTTTTCAGGAAACTGTCACTTAAAAAAGCAAAACATTATTGGAGGAGACAATGCACAGGCTTCCTTAATTCCTTTTGGAAGCCAACTCAATTCAAATATGCTTAGCCTTTCCTAAATGCTTTCTATACCTTAATAAGTAAAACTAAGAAGTAAAATTGTATTTGTCGGTGCTTTCTATGAGGATGGCTGTGAAGTTTTACCACATTTGCACAACGTATTTGTCAGGAATCTAAGTTCAAGTACAGTTATGTGGCATACAAATAATTTACTTTGAAGACTCCCTAGGAAGCATGTCAAAGAGATACTGAGTCATCTTCCTAAAGAGATGAAACCATATAGACGAGAGATCCTAATGACTGCTCAGGACAGACATGAAGTTTATACTGAGGACCATGGACAGAGAACATGGTGGGTGCACATATGATCCCCAAATCCAACGTCTCAAGAACGAAGTCTGGAATGTTGTAGTTTCTGTGATGGCTGTTTCTCACATGACCCAGGGTCACAGCACAGAGACACTGATACAACAATAGTGAAAGAATTCTTCTAAGCCTCTCAGGGAAGGCCAGAGAGTATCCAGATACAACAATGGGAAACTTCCTCTGGCATTTAGTGGATTAGGAGAGTGGCGTCTACGTGTATGATTTTCTTCCTCCACTTATAGGTGAGTTACATTCCTTAAGAAAGCAGGTCTCTCTTACATTATCATGGCAGGTGTTCAGGTTAACGCGTTTTATTTTCCCAACTAGACTTCAAGCCCCTTGAGCATGAGCAAGGCCACATAATATTTTTATATTTTTCCATATCACCTCAGGTAGGGATAGGCACCTAGTAGTTGTTAAATAAATTTTTTGGTGAATTGATTTAAATTGAAAATTTAGGTAATTGAGTCAAAGTCTCAGTTAATACACAATTCTAGAAGGTTAGATTTGTAAATTTGAAAAAATTATTTCACATTGTTTTGATCAGACAGTGAAAGTGAATTGTGTATTTTTTTTTCAGCAGGGTTTGTTTTACAATTGGAATTTTTTTGGACTTTGCTTTGAAAAAGGTTGAAATGAAAGGCATAGCAGTGAATCAGCAAGTTAAGAAGGTTAACAATTAGTCATAACTTTAATAGATGAGACAATTACGCCATCTCTAACTTTTAAAAATAGCCATATTCTTAATTAGATTTTAATCATAAAGGTCAGAGGTAGTGCAAGTTTAGAAAGTCAGAAACACAAATTGGGTTGGCAAAACTGTTTCATCTCATATGTGTTAAGTCCACCAAATTAACTCAAACAGATGGTGTGAGGCTTTTGTTCCTTAAATGATCAATTGCTGATTGCGTGATTTTAGTGGTCTTTAAAACTTCAATACCAGGTCTCAGAATTCAGGTTCATAAGTGTTGCTTTCATTTCTTTGTTCTTTAAAATATTCCATGAAATTTGAATTATTTGCTCCCCTGCTTTAACAAAGCACAGTATGACATTGTTAAAAACTTGGTATCTCGGCTTTGACTTTGCTTCTGTGGAACATATGAATGTCCTGCTTCCTGATGCAGATTTTAGAGCATAGTGAGCTATATATTTGCAAAGTACTCATCCAGACAAAAGTTATTGACTTCAAATGGTAGCTGCTTTTTTGGCTACTTATTAGTGCAAAGCAAATGATTCTAACACTTAGTGACGTAAAATGACAGTCGCTTTATCATGCTCATGATTTTGCAGGTCAGGAATTGAAACATGGGGGAGCTGAGACAGCTGATCTATGTTGCATGGTGGTTAGGGCCTTAGGTGGGGTGGCTCTAATGGCTGTGCTTGGCTGGGATGGCCAGACTGGGGCCTTGGTATGGGCTTTTGGTTGGGTTCATTTTCTTGGTTCCTCTGTGTAACACATCTGCCGGGCTGGAATGTCCAAGATGCCTTCTTCACTCACCATCTGGAACTTGGACTGGGACGGCTGGAATAGGTTGGGCTGAATGGGAATGTTTCCCTCCGCTCTCCTCTTCTCCCCTCCACGGCCTCCTCTTCCTCTTCGTGCGACTTTTCCACATGACTCCCTTGGGTTTCCTCCCAGCATAGTGTTCTCATGATAGTCAGCCTTCTTATATATATACATAGTGCCTGGCTTCCTACAAAAGGAACTTTCCAAAGGAGAGAGGAACGAAGGGCCCCGGTGGAAACAGAGATTTCTTAGGATTTAGCCTCAGAAGTCCGGTGATGTCACGTCTACCTTTTTCTATTAGTCAATCAAGCCTCTAAAGCTAAATCAGATTCAAGGGGATGGAAGGAATAGACTTGATGGGTTCATCATACATGTACAGGAAGGTAAGGAATTAATGGCAGCCATCTTGGAGATGAGCTACCATGTTGCCTTTATTTTGTCAACTAGACTTGTATTATGTAACAGGACACTTGTTCCTAATCTCAGGCAGTGGTGGCTGTGCTGCTTCTCCTTTTTCTCCTTCTTCTTCTAACATTCTGTGTTCTAACTTCCAGTGGTTCTATGTGTACCATCTTTTCAAAGCACCAAACATCATGAGATCAGTATTTTATTGCTTATTTTAGTTTTCTATTTTGATATAAAGATGCTACTTCAAGTTGCTGACCTCAGGTTCAAATCCTTGAATTTTCAGGAATTCTAATCTCTAAATGTCTTCAGTTTTGCCTTGGTTCTCACTGACCCCGTTCAGCAGTTAATACTGTTGAAGCTAAGGTATTGCAAAAGTTAGTAGATCCAGTGGTACTTTACTTGGGAGCTTTACTTTTTCAAGGTCAGTAGTATTCAGCTAACGTAGATAAGTTGATCCAATTATCTGATTCCTTTAGACTTTGAACCCATAGAACAGAGGTGACCAGATCTTATTATGTCACGTAGCTCTAGTTTGATGTTAAGAATGTGTATGACATTTATGATGATTTACCTTGGCAATTTGAATTAAATTTTCACACTGAGTTGAGTCAGTCAAAATTGGTCTTGGATGCTTTTATATTTCCCTTTAAGGACTTTGCATCTCCCAAGGCATCCTACTTTTTGGGTTTCCAGAGACCCTAATAGCAGTTTCCCCTCATCTCAGTACAGGTCTCTGTAGGAGGTACCTGTGCTCACCATAAGCATAGAGATACATGGCCATTCATTAGCTCAATGATAATGAGGAACGGTTTCAATTGGTTTCATCCTGGGAATTCTGGGAATACTGTTTCTTCCCTTACAAGTAATAGAAAAGCCAACTCAAGTTAGCCTAAACCAACAGGGAGCATTTGTACAGGGCTATGACTAGCCCATTGCATCGCTTGAATTAGGCTCAAAGGATGTCAGTAGAACTCGTTTCTTGCCTCTGGTTTCTTAGATGTCTCCATCGTAAGCCCTGTGGTGGCCACTTTCTCAGCATAGTATTCCGAGAAATATTGAAAGGAAAGTCCCTTCTCCTAATAGCGCAAATGGAATCCCCTGAATCCATGGCTCTGGTTGGTCTGACTTGGGGCGGGTACTTACATCTGACCTTGTGGCCTAGTATGTGGAAGACCACTGATGGCCTTAGCTTAGTCATCTATTTCACTTAGGAGCTGAGGGCTGGCATTAGCTCCCCCAGAAGCACAGGAGCTGAAGGTAGCAGAGTGCATTTCCCTCAAAGCAAACACGGGGTGCTCCTGCCAACAGATGGGAAGTAGGTGGTGGGAGCAGCGCCAACAAGTCTCACAAAATCAATATAGCCATGCCTTTTCTTCCTCTGCTTTAACTTTCCTCTCCATAACACCAGCCCTGCTCCTTCTGCATTCCCTCTGCATTCCCTCAGTTTGAATGAGCTGTCAAGAAAAAATAAAGCTATACGGTGGTGGTTGGTCATTCCTCCCAATCTTCACCTCGCACACTTTCACAAGGATCTCATGGAAGGCTTTGTGTGCCTCAAGCTCAAAAAATGCTCTTTCCAAAAATAGCCCCCTTTTCTCCTCGGCCATCTGCATTTCCTCTTCTCAGGATAGCCAAAGGACAAACGCTCTCACACGTATCTGTTTACACACATGGACTCCTGAGAGTATTCAGATTATTATACATTAATTTCCATTTATACTCCTTGGTCTGAAAAGTAGGATTGTGGGGAGGAAATAAGGGGAGGAAGAGAATAGAAAAAATGATGCATATTACAGGGCATGGAAAGCCATCACTTCTATGGGCTGTGGACTCCGTACCCTCATTTCATGGGAATCATGGTTATGTCCATTCTATAGGCTTAAAGTCCAAATTAATCAGATATTTGGGTCAACTCCCTACTTCGTTATTTTTGTAAGTGACACATTTTGGAGGGGACTAAGGTAAACATATTTTTGGAGAAAGAGGATGAGGTGATGTGTTGCCTTTATTAGCTTCTTTAAAGTAATGTGATTTCATAAATGCTCTCATATTTGAGACTGGTACTTTTAATCAAAAAGAAGACTCACAGTGAGAATTTGCATGTAAAATTCCATCTTTTTAATGTGAAATTTATCAATCTTTATAACATAGGCAACCCTTATGTACACAGAAGTATAATATGATCATAACTGTTGATTATTCTGTGTGGGGGGAGGGGGTTATCACATTTTTTTTTCTTGTTTGACTCAACATCTGTAAAACCAGTATTTCCTAGGAAATACATTCCTGAACAAACTAGTAGTTATAATTGTCTTTCATTCTTAATTTGCTATAATAGAAAAGAGACTTAACTAGGAAAGATAAAATCCTACAAACACCACATTTGTAACAAAGATGTCACGGAAGACAGACGTTTTGCAGTGCCTCATAAATCATGTGATCCAAAGCCTATGGCGGTGTTGGTAGCTGGAAGGTAAGAATGTTTCTATTCGAGTCCATGAGGCGTGTGCCATTGCTTTCTCATGGTCTTCTGTCCTAGAGTCCCTGCCGTGATAGCATGTTTGCTCTGTGGCATGCACTGCTCTCTGGACACTTGCTGTAAGCTCTGGGGATGAGGGTGTATGCAGGTGTGGTTGGTAAAGAGAGGAATGTGAAGTAGAGACATATTTTCATTTATTGAACATCTACAGTGTTCTAGGTATTGTGTAGGGACGTTACCTAAATCTTCTCATTATATTAATCACAGCAATCCTAGGAAATATTATGACTATTACAATCATTTTAGTCTTAGAAATCCATGGCTCAGGTAAGGTAAACATCTGGCCCAAGGCAAGTTAGTAGCAGAGCTGTGATTTGAAGTGAGGCTGCTGACTCTAATGCCCAGGTCCTTGGCCCTCACCTTTCTGGTTCCCTGGCCAACAACATGCTTCTAAACCCTGACCTCTTTTTCTTTTTTAAGCATCACTAGTGGCTTGCTTTATCTGATTCAGGCTAACTTCTATTTCCAGGATCCCAAACATGTCTAACCAGCTTCTTTGAGCAGCACACAGAGCTCTAGTCCCATCTCTTCATGAATTCCTTATATTGCAGTCTTTTGTCCTTTGCTTTTTTAACATTAGAAGAAGCATAGTGACACCTGCTTAGCCCTCTGCACAAAATTTGGTAGCTACCCTGTGATTGACTACATACCAGGGAAAGTGCCATACAGCCTCTATAGCTTCACCTTTTATGGGACAGATTCATATTCTCTCTCTCTCTCTCTGTCTCTCCATCTCAGTCTCTACGTCTATCTCTGTCTCTATCTCTATCTATACATCAATCTACATCTAACTGTAATAACTATAACTATATAGCTTCCTGCTTCAACTACCAGCCCCCCCATAATCCCATAGGCAATGGAAGCTTCTTTATATTTGTCCTATGTTTCTCTCATTAAAATTTCCCCGCCCTTCTTCTGTCCCTACCTGATGACCCATGTAAGTGCTCTTAGCCTCTCTTCCCTCATATAATTCAAAGATTATAATAGTATTTCTCCAGATACCCTCTGCCTCGTAGCCGTGTTGGGAAGATTAAGTGAGACAGCCCAGGTGAAGTCCGTAGCACAGTATCAGACACAAAGTAGGGGTCATGGCTATTAATAGTCCTGTTGGTATTTTCTTCATTGAGTAGATGTAGAAACTGAGGTGCTGAGATTCCATGTTCTGCGCCCTTCCCACTCTAGGGTGTCACCTCCTTTATCATTCAAGGCAGCTCATACATTCCCAGAGCTTACTTTGAGATTTCTGTTGTCATTCTTAGGATGAGAAACCCTTCCTTCCTGGGTGCAAATCTGATTAAATTTGTAAACCATATCGAAAGTATTTATGTAAGAAACACAGAACACATCACAATACTCAGCAGGTTACCTGCAATATAGAAAATCAAGATGAACTAAGAGAGGGAATCTCTCCTTGAATACAATTATTCCTGAAACTCACAAGATGCAACAATTCCTCTAATATCCTTATGTAAAGCAGGACCCTTTCCTTAGTATAGGCCATGCTATTTTGCCCTCCTTCATGTCCCAGATGCTCTTGTCGTCATGTTGTGATTATAATGACCCGGAGAAAACTGTGCCTATCAGAGCATCTTTAAGGAAGAATATTCTAGGAGGTAGAAAGGGACACTTTGATAAATGGCTTTAGAGGGAGTGAGACTCTCAACAAGGAAGCTTAAGTAACAATTGCTGCCCCCAAACTGTCCTCCGCGAAGGACGGTCTGCTTTAATGAGAGGAAGGATGCTTGCTTCTCTGAGTGGAGTTGGCATATTTAGGGCCAGAACTGAAGTTTTTGGCACAACAGAGGAAAGAGAATACCTGGTGGGGGAAGGGAGGAGAAAATAGATACTCAGCTCCAGGCTGGAGGAGACTTGGAGAGGAGCACCTATTTCACAAGACATAGGGGAACTTTGCTGAGGAGCAGTGTGTGGAAAGAATGTTCCTTCCCACCTGCCCTTTAAAATAGTAATTCAACTCTATCTTATTTGGTACTGTTTGGTAGCAATGCATTTTTACGGCGCCTACGAGAAAATGCCAAGTCCTGCTTCGAAGTAGAGTGAGGGGAAACTCAGATTTCCCCTGGGAAAGGCACCTTGTGAACTCCATCAGTTTTCTGATGGAATGAAGTTTGTAATCCGAGTAATTTGATTGTATAAACACCACAGGATGAAAAGAGAAACATGTATTTACAGCCAAATCAACATATTGTGGTCTTTCTTCTCTAAGACATTCTAGAATAGTCAACATAAACCACATTTATGGTTCAGGTTGTGTTCTGAAAGCCCCGCCAAAGTGCCATGTTATCATACAATGAGAGTCAGGTCAAACATCTAGGAGTCATACTAAACTCCTCCCTTTTTCTCAGACCCAACATCCAATTAATGTGTAAATCCTATTGGCTCTACTTTCAAAACTGATCCTGAGAATTCACTATATCTGTCCTGGGTCCCTTAGTTCAAACTACTCTCCCAGGAACTTGTGGAATTTTACTGCAGTCTCTAATCTTCTTCTATTCTTATTTCCCTCCATTCTGTCTCCATTTGACTTAAAATGTTTAAATGAAATCACATTATTTTCTTCCTTGAAAACTTTCAATGGCTTGTCATCACTGATGGCCAATGCAACCTAGTGTAATCTGGCCTGACCCAAGTCTTTGCCTGGTTTGGGACCAAGTCCCTACTTGCTCGCTTGACTTTCCCTACTGACCTTCTTTCTCTTTCTTGAGCCCATAAAGCTCGTTCCTACCTTGCAGGCTTTGCACTTACTGTTCCTTCCATCTAGGAGACTTTTCTTCTCACTCTTTGTGTGTAGGAGTCTATTCCAGTGTCGTCATTTCAAAGAAGTGGTCTCTGGCCATCCTGTATGGAACTGTCTCCTATAGAAACAGCCCTCAATAGTTACTCTCTTCCCTCTTATCCGGCTTTATTTATTTTTGATTAAACTTTTTATTTTGAACCAATTTAGACTTAAAGTTCCAAAAGCACTGCAGAGTTCCTGTATGTCCCTTATTGTGCTTCCTCTAATGTTAATAACATCCTACATAGCCATGCTCAGTGACCATGAACTGACAAATTAACACGGTTACAATATCATGAACTAAGCTGCAGGTCTTATTCAAACTTCACTGATTTTTCATTAATGCCCTTTTGTCCCAGGATCCAGCGTTATTTTTGTCATAGCACATACACCATCAGAAATGATATTATTTGGCCATTTTTATGTATTTTCCATCTTCTCACCAGAATGTAAGCTCTGTAAGGGTAATGACTTTATCTCTTATTTGTCACTGGGTCCTTGATGTTTAAGAAATTGCCTGGCTTGTAAAAGGTGCTAAATATTTGTTGAACAAAGGAGTGAATAAATGCTCCTGGAAGGCAGAACTACCTTGTTTCCTGAAAATGAGACCTAGCTGGACCATCAGCTCTAATGCGTTTTTGGGAGCAGAAATTAATATAAAACCCAGTAAGAGTGAAATATAGTAATATAAGACCAGGTATTATATTAATTTTTGCTCCAAAAGACACATTAGAGCTGATGGTCTGGCTAGCCTTATTTTTGGGGAAACACGGTATGTACTTTTATTATGTCATGAATCTTGACAAGACACAAATGCCCATGGAAGAGTTGGAAGGGCAGCAATGATAAGAAGGTTAATTCTTCTGCCTTTGTTAGAAGAGGCTTGCTTCTCCACTATTCTTGAATGCTTTTGTGTCCATCAAATATTTAGCAAGTCGTGATGAAGGATGGGACAATTCTAAGGAATGCTGGATTCCACCAATCAGTGGTAGCGTCAAATGCTAACTGTGACACCAATCACAATTTAGCCGCATTTGCTAAATAATCTGCCAGCACAGTGGAAGACAGATTGCTTCTGGGGAATGAAGTGTTGTATACCTGTCTCTAGCTGCTCCTTGATCAGTGTAAACTTGGATGTCTGCATGTAGCAATGCAAAACCATGATTTCCGTATAACTTAACATCACTGAGCATTGTCGGAAGATTCTTTGGCTTAAATTTGGCATTTGCTTATTATGGAGTGCAAAAAGTCATCTGAAATTTGATCATGACTTCTGGCAAATGGAGTGGATTTTCTTCGTTCTTATTTTCTGTAGTTAAGAAAAATGGGAAACGTTCCGTGTATAAGTGACACCGCTAAATGTGTCTTACATTCAGAAAGTCAGTTCTTGATGGTAAAAAAAAATGCATTGGCTTTTGTATAGAAAGACACAGGAACAAAACAAGAAATGCCTGTCTGGAAAGAAGACACACCATAGTTATCGTGGGGAAGTTTACTTTTCTTCACTAGAGAAGCATGAATCACTTTGCAAAAATCTATTTAAATGATATCAAATTTAAGATTTCTTTCTTTTGGGTTAGAAGAAGAATTTTAGACATTTCCTATGAGAAAAAGAATCATTTGTTTAACCACTCTGTTAGTTTGTCCATTCAGGCTTTGTTACATAAAGAAGTTTACCCACAGGTAAACTGGGAAGCAACTTGTACTAATTATTGTTTAAATATGTATTGATTCACAATCAAAAAGGAGATTCAACATTTTCAAAGAACCTGGTACAATTTGTCTAATAAACATCTCTTACTTTGATAATTTTTGCTTTGCCTAAAGAATTTATACTAGCTCTTGTAAATTATTGAATGTGTGATTTCCTTTCCTTTCCCATTTCCACACACTTCTAACAGGGCCCATAAAGGGGTGGTTGTGATGAGTACTGTGGGGAAGGCATCCATATAAATTATGGGTCCAGCGAATTGGAGCGTGCCTAGGCAAATCCTAGGTAAGATTTTTAGCTAGCCTATCCGTGCTGGGAGGGGGGGGTCCCCCAATTTTTCTACACCAGGAGAATACCTATTCTCGGTGTCCTGCTCTTTAGATATGATGACTGAATTGTTGGAATCAACCTTGTCTCATTGTCAGTCTCATTGTCACACATTTAGCATCTATTCCTGTCCATTTGACCTTCAGAGTATCTTCCCAGAATCTGATGTCTTTTCTGGCCTCCCCTGTCCCCACTTGTTCTGAGCCTGTGCTTCCCCAATTTGTCTGTGAGTAGATTTGCCTGGGGCACTTAAAAAATTTATAAATTGCCGAATTCTACTTTAAGCCTTAGGAAAGTGTGTTTTCAACAGGACCCGAGCTGACTTAGCAAGCAAGTTATGTGAATTACAGAAAGCCATGGTCAATTTTCTTACCTGGATTGTCACAAAAGTCTTCTAGTTGGTTTCCAACTATGGCTGTTAAGAGCTTTACCTCTGATGGGGGAGATGGATAATAAACTGACAGTCAATGTCAGATGGTTCATACTATTAGAAATGGCACAGATGCTAGGACCCCAAGGAGGGGAAGCCATACCAGGCGGTGGTGATTAGAGAAAGCTTTCCCTAAGTAGTCATTCCAGGGAGGAGCCTTTAAGGGCAATGAGTAGTTGGACGCTCACTCATTCATGAGTCTGGAAGTTGAGGCTGGCTCTCAGTGAGCACTTAGGTGGGGCTGTTGCCTGGAACTCCTTTGTGTGGCTCTCCATGTGGCCTGGGCTTCCTCATACCATGGTGGCCAGGTTGTACGGTGAGTATCCTGCAAGAGAGGGAATCAGGTGGCAGCTGTGTACCCTGTAGGACCTAGCCTCGGGCATCATGAAGCATTACCTCTGTCAAATTCTGTTCTTTGAGGCTGGCGTGAAGGCCCTTTGATTTCAAGGGGAGGGACAGCATTCTGGACTGGAAGTGTTGCTGTGGACATTTTTGGAAACTAAATTCTGTCCTCTGTCCATAGAGTTCACACCCCTCTTTCATGGAACATAAACTCATACCCTCTTCAAGACTCTAATCTCATTCCATTATGGCATCCAGCTCACGTTCGTGGTTCAGGATCCTATCACCTAAATCAGGTCCAAGGGCACGGCTCCTCAGCTGCAGTTCCTTCAGTACAGTCCTTCTCAGTTTCTCCATCTGGATACCTGTAGACAAAAAAGACAAGTTATCTGCTCCCCCACACTCAACCTCCAATGGTGGGATAAGCACAGGAAAAGTGCAATAGAGACTCCCATTCAGAAAGGAAGTAAAGGGAAGACACTCGTCAATCTCTGGTCCATATCGATGCTGAAATCCATCGGGATACATTTATGGTTTCCTTGATTAGGGTTCAGTCATCTGCCCTAGAAATGGTTCTCCATGGCACTTGGCTTTGTTCTCTGAATAACCTTTCCTCTTCAGTGAGAATCATCCTGTGTTTCCAGCTGAGTAGTATTTTTAGCCTGTTACCTGCACATAGTATTAAGGACTCAAAAGCCCTCTTTAAAAAACTTTTTGCAATATCTCTGGCCCTTTTAGTCCAAGCTTTTAATCCAAAAGATGTTGATGTGATTATAAAAAGCACAAGCTGATGTAGATGGAATGAAGGGTGGAGGGGTGAGTGAATTGGTAGAAGATGAAACAAAATGGCAAGTTCCTGCACTGAGCTGGAGGCTGAACCTTGTCCAATGAGTGCAAACCATGTTGTCAATCTCTGCTACTTACTCTCTTATGCTATAACTTTCCTGAAAGCAGTCTTACTACTTTAAAATATCTTTGCTGTGCTCAGAGAAGGTTTGTTTGTAGTCTACGATAGTTTTAAAGTTCATCTTAGTTGAATTTTGATTGCCAGATGCTACCACTTGTGTGCTCTCTTAATATTTCTAAAGTGTCCTGTGGACACAGAGGATTTTCCAGTTACCAAGCTTTATGTCCATTACCTGTGTGTTTGACATCCAAGATTCACAGTTAATTTTAAAGGAAATCCTCTTTAGAAGGAGACATAAATAATATTTTCAAGTAAAATGATCTCCATGTTATCATAGGAGTGCTTCTGAATCCCAATTGTGAAGTACTGTTTCTATCTGATGTTGTAATTCTAGTACACCTTCAACTAACAAACTACGTATTTTTTGGGAGGAGTACAAATTCTGTGGATAGACTATAAGACAAACGAGGCCAATGGGTACCTGAAACTACATGGAAGTTTCTATTTTATTGTAAATTTTCATGGATGTATATAGCTTTAAGCTTGCAAATACTTATGACTATTGTTCTTTAAACCAATAACTTGATCTAGTTTAGAAAAGTTAGTTTTTTTAGAAAACATTTTTTTCTAAGGTGTCTTAGACTACAAGTTCATAAAATATCATTATCTTTAAGAGTCCTTCTTAAAGGACTTAATTGTTATCCATTATTTTTAGTCAAAATGTTGAGCAAAAGAAAAAAAGCTGAAAGCTGCCAGATATTTTATTCCCCAAATTAATCATTCCATGAAAAAGCTCTAGGGTATGAATAATGCATTGCAGTCCTGCAACAAATAACTTCATATAGATGCCCAAGGATGTGAGTAAAGAAGGGAAAAGTGGGGGAGTTGAAAAACTGTGTTAAAGGCAGGTGGGTGCATGAACATTGAAGTATCTTTCATGCAGTTTGATTTAACCAATATTTTAATTAAGCACTTGTTCTATTTGCTGAGCTCAGGGAGGGAAATAGGACAGAATAGGTTATGCTCCTTCCCTCTTAGGAGGTTATGAACTGTTGCGTGGATGTGGAGTGTGTGTTACAATTTCGAGTTATTAGTGCAGTAATCATTCACACCATGAAATGACAGCCTAAGAGAGAATTCCTGGTGAAGGATTCATGGAATCTTCTGAGAGGAGACAGGATTTGAGCTTGTTGGCAGATAACATGTCCAGTTTGAACAGGCATTCAATGAAAATGAAAGGAGTGAAAAGAAAAGGCAGGAGAAAACAAAAATATAGATGTCTCCTGGAAAGGCTGAAGAGGTTATTTTGTTGAAATGGAGAAATAGCAAGGAATGAATTAAAATGGTAGGTTGTAACTAGATCATACAAGATCTGGAATGCCAGAGAAAATGACCTTCCCCCGCCGACCCCCCGGGATTTGAGATGTTACTGAAGATTTGGGGAAAGGTGTGTTACATAATCAGATAGTGATTTCTGATATGTATCTGACAGCTCTGTAAGTGATGGTTTAGAATTGATAACATGGGGTTAAGTTTTCTGCAACCAGAGACTTAATCTGATTCATGTGTGTATATTTAGAATGCCAAGAAGATTGCTCTGTGCATAGTTTTGGAGAGTGTTGATAAATTTATTTTGAATAAATAATGGAGAAAAAGGCTAAACTCTATTTAGCAGCTCTATTTCAATATGTGTTTACTTATGGATATAATTACATAGGTTATACGATATCTACAAATTATGAAGGTACACATTTTTGTACTTTTGACACTTGGAAAGTGTCACTATATCACAACAAACACAGTAAGCTGTGTTTTGTTAGTACTTAGTCAAATCAGGGGTGGGCGAACTTTTTCTTAAAGAGTCAGAGTAAATGTTTTAAATTTTGTGGGCCATCTGGCCACGCTATCAACTGTGGTGCTGTAGCATAAAAGCAACCATAGACAATATGGAAATGAATGAGCATGGTTGTGTTTCTATAAAACTTTATTTACAAAAACAGTCTGTAGGATGTATTTGTCTCATGCACTATGGTTTTCCAACCCCTGAGTTATACCCCAAAGTCTTTTTTTAAAGGATTTATGTTGGTATATGATGACATAAACACTAAATAAAATGAAATGCATTAAGACTGGCTAAGAAACAGGCCTGAAGTCTCAATTATTCAACATGAAAATGTTCTAGAGATCTGCTGTACACTGTTGTCCCTATAATTAACAATAATGTAATGAACACTTAAAAATTTGTTAAGAGGATACATCTCATGGTAAGTGTTCCTTACCACAATGAAATAAAAATAGCTACTAAAGATGAGGCAACGTTATTTTTTTCTAGTATATTTAAACCTTACTCATCTGGAAGTTTTACATGTGGACAGTACGAAGTTCAAATATACGTATTCTAAATGGATCGGCAAGTGTGGCACTAATATCGATTTAATAATCTCCTTTCTCCCCACTTAATTTTATTTCACATTTATCAGATATGGATTTTACTCTACTTATAAGTAGTTCGAGTTCTAAAAGGGTGTGTGAGTCCAGAATGACACAATGCTAGGGACCGGTAATGACATCTGTTGTGATGCATTTGCTTTCACATTTACCTTTGTGTCTAAACATTTTTATTAAAGGTCACAAACCATAAGGCGAAGACTCTGGCCATTACATTTTCATGTGCACATAGGTCTTTCACACTAAGTGCCAATATAATTTTCAGAAAAATTTATGTAGTAAGTAATTTAAAAACAGAAACTGTAAGTAATTCTGTGGCAAGGATGGTCTTTCTAAATACAATACTAAGGAAAGAAAATATAAAAAGTGATTATATTTATGTAATTATAGGAGATTTCTATATGGCAAAAAAAAAATCTACAAAAATAAATGAAACACAATTAAAAGGACAACTGCCCCAAATATTTGCAGCTAACATGATAAACAGAGGGTTATTGTCCCGTTGGTGGCAGTGTAATGGCATATGTAAGAAGACGGATTTTGAAGACAAGCCAGCCCTGGCATCTCTTCACTGCTTTGGACCTCAGTTTTCTTATTTATAAAGTAGGAATACGACTGCACATGGGGCGGTTGTTAGGTTCAAAATGAGTTAATATGTGTAAAGTGCTTATGTTATTAGTATTGTCTTTGTTTTATTGACAATTACTATTGCTTATATTGGGTATGGAGGAGACAACTCGTTCTTAATTTGGAAGCTTGGGGATCGAGAATGGCCACATTTAGGATCCGATGTAGAGAATACTGTGCGTCACCTCTTGGTCTCAGATGATTATTAGTATTTTATTAGGAGTACCAGTAAGGGATTAAGAGAAAAGTGTTCACTGAAATCGCGAGCGGACAATAATAATTCTAATCAAGTCATACAAGGAGAAATACAAACGGTGATTCAATATATAAAATATTCAATTTTACAATTAATCACAGAAATAAAGGTAAAAGTAGCAATGAGCTATCATGTCATTTAAAAAAAACCCCAAAAAACGTGATACCAGTGTTTGGCTAGAATTGATGAGGTTAAAGCTTGGGTTAGCTTTTAGTCCTGATGGGAACTTAAAAGGATAGTCTATTCAGAGGCAATCTGAACAATGAAATTTAGACAATTTGAAAATATATATCAAAAACCTTAGAACACAAATAATCTTTGTCATATTGAATGTTACATAACCATGAAAGCTTATAAAAGGAAATATCTTCATTAAGTATTGCTTACAGGAAAGACTCAATTTATGAAAAATTAGCATGTGTAATCTGATTCAGTTATAAGCAATAATATGAATGTACATGCTTAGAAAAAGCATAAAAAGATTTATAGTGGTTATTATTGAGGAGTGAAATGTTGTGTTTGTGTTTCTTTCCTCTGCTTCCTTGTCAATTAATTCTTCTTTATTTGCTGTATAAGCACTACAAACTTTTAGGAGGCTGTTGCTGTGCTCTAGACCAGGGTTATAAACATTTTCTATAAATGGCCAAATAGTAAATACGTTAGGTTTCACAGATCATACAATGCCTGTTACAGCTATGGAACTCTGATTTTGTAGTGCAAAAGAAGCCGTAGACAATCTAATAAAACTTTATTTACAAAGACAGGCAGTGGGCAGGCTTTAGCCTGTGGGCCATAGTTTACCAATCCATGGTCCAGAAAAGAGGTAACAGGGACTTGATTGTGAAAGTGATACTTAGATTAGAAAGGTGGTAATAGATCCCAGAGACGTTGCCTAGGTGGAATTTACAGGTCTTGAAGACAGTCTGTAAAGGTGGAGGAAAGGGGAGCATTTAACTGTTACTTTGAAGTTTCAGTTTTAGACATCAGCATTGAAGGATGTTGAGTGATGGCTGTCATCAGTATAGGGAAATCAGAGAAGGATCAGATTTGTGAAGAACAGGATAGAATCGATTTGTGATGAGGTGAGTGACATGCCAAGTTTGCAGGAAGGCATTTACCCATGTGGGCCTGGTGTTAGGGATGTAGTGAGGTGTGGAGCCGAGGCTTTAAATGTATCAGTGCATCAGTGATAATTTGATAATTGACGCCATGGGAATTGATATTTAAAAAAATCAATGTAGACTCACAGGGGCTCTAGGAAACCCATGTTGGACCTCTGAGGATGCACCGAAGAATGCAGGGTGATTTGGATCATTCACATGGTCTGCCCTCCCCCTCCTCACTCTGATCGTGGAAAGACAGCTCTGGAAACAGAGTTAGTACCCAGCTGCCCCCCAAATTCATGGCCAGCCTCCTCTTGTATTCCACGAAGAGAGAACGCAGAAGGACTCCTTGGGTAGTTGGAATACCACCTTGTTAGTCCACAAAAGCAAAGGGCTCCTCCGGATCAGACATAAAAGCTGCCTATTTTTAGGATTTTGTCCTAGGAAGCCAACCTCCTGCTGAACGATTGAAGCAGACAAAAGGTATTTCCATTTCAAGAAATTCATTAGAATACTTCTTGCCCTGTTAAGGAATTAAAGGTGGTGGCTTTTGTTTTCTTCCATAAAAAGTATATGCAATTTAGGCATCTTGTTGAATCTCACTCAGGGAGTTGAATAGAAATGGATATCCTATTGAGTAGTATAGTGGTTTAAAAAAAAGAGAGAGAGAGAGAAAGAAAAGAGAAAAAACCTTGCATGGAATTTAGGCAGCTCTTCTCTTTGGAGCTGCCGTCCCAATAATATTATTATGATGATCATTATTATTCAGAGATTTAGTCATTTAAATAAGCAATTTCTGGTGCAGAGTTTAAATGTTTCCATAGGAAAATTATCCTGTTATTTTGTGCTCAGTGAAAAAAATAGGAAATGGGAAAGAGATCTAGGGCAAATTTTTAATAATATGGATTTTTCCCCCTTTCACATAGTGCGAAAGTTACAGTGGTTGCCAGCGGCACTAAAACAGTCAGACCACTTTCAGAAATTCAGTCACCTCTTAAACACTTAGAGGCTGAATTGAGTGAAAACCCGTTTTCAGAAGAGTTTCCAAGGAAGTAGAAAGTTTCCACACCCTACATCTTGTACTAAAAGAAATGGAAACTGGGCTCCGTCTGCCAAAAAGTCTGAATTGTTGTGTCACAGGCTGTTGAACATTATAATCAGTAATAAAAATGTGAACATGTTTGATGCTATATTAAAATGCACTTTGAAAAGCTTAGCCTAATAATATTTTTTGGAATTATTTTATTTCATTTTTTTTGCAATGCTAACAATGTTTCCACATTCCCAATAACAATAAGAAAAACAAGAGATGGGAAAAATAAATGAAGTTGAAATAGAGAGCTTCAAAATCAGTGTACTGAAAAACTGCTTTTTCTCCCCCCTCAAAAATCATTTGGAAAAACACTGGGATTGTCTATCTGATGAGCCAAAGACCAGCAGTAGAAATTTTAGTCTTTACTTTCTGACTATGAACATAATATCTACTCATATTAAAATTTAAATGATTCAGAATAGTTTAGGAAGAAAGGAAAAATTACTCCCAGATCTCCCAGGTAACCACTGTTAATATTTCCAGATATAATTTCAGACATACGATTGCACACATGTGTATATAAATGCATAATTGATGTATATAATGTTGTATATGCATTATTTTACATAAATGAGTGCACACTTTGAGTTTGTTTTGTTTACGTAGCTTTTTTCATTCAACAGTATCTAGTTGACATTTTTCCAAATCAGTAATGTGGATCTACTACTTGGTTGTTGTTTTTGTTCTTTTATTTGTTATTGTGTTACATGGATATTACACAATTTAGTCAATCTGTTGGTCATTTAGATTGTTTCCATTTTTTCTTTTGCTATTTGAATAGTATTAGAATGGACATCCTTGCAGTTTGATTGTCTTATTAGCATAAATTCCTATAACCATCATTCGTTCATTCATTCATTCACTTTTTTCAACAAGGATTTATAGAGTGCCTATGTTATGGTGGGCAGTGAGGTTACTGGTAACGACAAAGCCAAGGGTAAGACTCCATGGGTGCTGAAGTGGGGCTGGGGACAGGATTATTGGAAGATAGGAGAGAAGATTGACAGGACAGGGTATTTGGTGAGTCATTCATGTGGCTGTTGAAATCACCCACTAGGGTAGCAGGAATAGGAATAAGGAGGGAATGAGTGAATCAATGAATAAAATAGCTAACCAATGAGAGAGAAAGAGAGCAAGCAATCAGGGTATCATAGATGATAATGGCCAAGGTAGGGAGTGGTATACTCATATGGTCTGCTAGCATTTAATTCAAAGGAGGAAGGAGGTGAAAAGTTGGAAGTGACAACAGGGAGGGAAGAAAGCATGATCACTTCGCCTCTTGACCCTGAGTACTTGGGATTTGTCAGTGTCTTCAGGGGACCTCCAGGTTCACTCAGGAACAGACAGTGAGGAAACAGGGCCAATTAGAGTTGAGGATGAAAGGAGTTTGCTTATTGTGGGCCATGAGCTCCATGGGAAAGAGAGGGCTGTTACAATGGATTATGAGGGTGACTAATTTAGGACCTGTGGCTTTGGTTTTGAATGCTGCAGAGTGGAAACCGTGTTCAGGTTGATATGGGTTCCAGAGCTCACGGTGGAACAATCACACATGGCGACATGTGATCCAGACACACACAAGGTTATTCCCTAGGGAAAAGCCAGCCTGGTGGCCTGGATAAAAGCCACTGTATGATCTGTTTGCTCTGAGAAGAGGGGACTGTCTGTAGGATACCCCAGGTGAAGCGGCTGATAGGCTTTGTATGCAGGCTGACCATTATTTCCTCAGACCAGGGAACACACTGCATAGCCCATGATGCCCTGCCATGGACAGAGACATTCTCCTCAGCGTACTAGTTTCATAGAGAATTGGAGTGGACAGCTGAAACACTGTCTAAAATGGAGGGAGACAAAGGCGTGAAGGCCTGGCGTACACGCCTTCATGAGTGTGCTCGCGCTCAGCATGGACTTGAGTGGGGCTAAGGAGTGTCCCCATTGGACAGATTTCTCTGTTTTCCCATGGATGTCAGGAAGATGGAGTGGCAGGTTGCTGGTGTACTTTCTTCCTCGCGTCACCTCAACTTTCCCCCCTATCTGATGCCGTGGTCACAGAACCAGGGCTACACCTGCGCGGGTCGGGAGCAGGAAACCGGAACTGTGTGTTTAACCTTTGTGTCCCATTCCTACGGGCCTGATAGAACAGGATGTTTGGCCAAACTGGGACTCACAGTGGCTTCAGCCTTGTGGCCTGCTGGTAACTACAGGCTGCTAGTTGCACATCTGTCACAGATGTGAACAGGAGTGGGCTGAGGGGAGGGACTTGCTAGACTAGTGTTGCTGCCGCTACCGAGACCAGCCCGTGGCTGAACCTAATGGCCCTTCCAAAGGTGGGAAAGTTTGGGTATAAATGGAGAGAAGGAAATAGAGTAGCTGACAGTAGAGAATGAATAAATACGGGTATGTTTGTACCAATACATACGGTACAATGAGGAAAATCCAACATTACGTGAACACCTCAAAAGAGGTTTGAGCAAGGGACGATATTGTCTCTTAGCTTGATGATACCAGATGCTGGAAGGCGTGAAGCCTTATATTGCTGGTACCACTCCTGCATTTGGAACCTGACAAGATTGATGGAAACCTTCAAACCTGAGTAGCCTCCCTCGGAGAGACATCTCATAGGCTATGATGATGAACTGGATAATTATAAGTGACTGAATGGGATTCTAGTAATATGCCAGTATCTTTCGACTGTTACTTTGCATTAAGGGATCCCTGTCTGAAGATGTTGTGATTAATAAAAAGAGATATATATTTGGTCTTCATCCCAGTTATGGTACAGAGCTCTTAAAAACCCTTGGAAATTCCTGGGTGATGAAAACCATAAAGGTGTCTTCTCTTATGTTAATGAAGTAATCTTCGCACCCGAATATGGGAGCTATTTGCTAGTGGAACCAACCATGTGATGAGAGGGGGGATCTTTCAGTCCTACCCCAGACTTTGGAAGAGGGGAGAGGTGTTGGAAATAGAATCAATTGCCAGTAGCCAATGATTTAATCAACCATGCCCAAGTAACGAAGCCTCCAGGAAAACCCCAAAGTTCTGGGATTGGAGAACTTCTGGGTCAGTGAACAAGTGAAGACATGGGGAAAGTAGCATGCCTTTTCCCCATGCCTTGCCATATGGCTGTTCCTGAGTTATATGCTTTTATAATAAACTGGTAATTTGTGAGTACATAGATCTCCTGAATTCTGTGAGCTGCCCTTGCAAATGAATCAAACCCAGGTAGGGGGTCGTGGGAACCTCAGGTGTATAGCGTCTGAAAGCTGTGTGCTACCAGAGTAAGAAAGAAAAAAAGCTGGAGGATCTGATGTGGCAGGAGGTTGTAGTCAGAAAGGGAGTGAAATACTGGAAATTAAAATGTCAGATGTAAAGAAATCGGAGGTATGATCACACGTAGACTACAGTCTTGGAGAGCAGGGATGAACATCATAAGCCCCAGTTTGGGATATGCTGTTCTGATAGCGGAGGACAAAAGAGGCAGAGCCAAATGATGGAGGCACGCTTAGAGGTTCAGGCTATATGCGGTGAACCTCCTGTTCACCCAGTTCCACTGGCCAGAGCGAGGGGCATGGCCTATCCCTGAATCAATGCTGTAGGTCAAGGGAAACATGGTGAACAGATAATACAGTTTACCAAGGCTGAAAACATGGAGATTCAGGTTGTCCCAAATGTTTCGAGTTCTTTCTGTGAAGAGGAAGATTGCCAGTTTACAATCATTGTAGTAGCCAGAAATGCATAGCTAATATCATAAAACTGTCATAAAGACAAGGTTAGTATTAAAACTGAGAGGTGTAATGACCAAACTTTGGAATTTGTATGCTTACATCCTCTTAACTGTATCCTTCAACTGAAGACCAACTAAGTGCTTCAGTAAAGCAAAATAAACATAGTGGACCAGATAGAGAGCTGTAAAAGCTCATTGCATTTACTGTTTTCTTTTCTCAGCAATTGCTTTTTAAAAAATCATCATCATCCCACCATCTTTTCCTGTTGATACATGTGCAGGAGTGAAATGCAGGTCCATTGAGTGAGCTGGAAACTCTTCACGTCTACAGTCAAAAGCTTGGCTAACTTCTTCCGTTTTTTTTTTTTTTTTTTTGGTATTTAATTAGATACTAAAGATATAGAGACATTATTTTCTTGGAAAGTTCAACTAGTTGCATGACTAAGCCTTAATTAAAACAAGGACCTGGTTCTGTTTCTGCTGTGCCCTGGGAGGAGGTACCCATGGAAACCCCTGGATAAGACTCTCTTCAGAACTTTGCAACTCCAACTTGTTACAAAGGAGTGAGAAATGAAAACTTGTACCCACTCCTACATACAGTTTTCCCTAGGAATATCTTATGCTCTCTATGGAAATCATAAGAAAGGGAATACCATGTGATGTATTATGCCTGACAATAATGGAAATAGCTACCATTTATGGAGCGAAGTACCTGGGTCCTTTTTTGGTACATAGACTTCAAATTGAATCCTCGTAATGACAACTCTATAAAGTAAGTGTTGTTATCAGAGACATTTTATAATAGAGTAAATTAAAGCATGAAAAGTTTAAATACAAGTTACACAAATTGCACAATTTATATAAGTAATGGAATTAGGATTCAAATCTAGGTAATGTGGCTCAAAAACCTGCATTAACCAATTCAATACACCCATGGTTCCCAAACTGTGTGCTGAAACACTCTAGGGCACTAACTCTTGGATTTACATTGGGATATTTTAATTTTTAATTAAAATTAAAATTTTAATTTTAGTGGAGAAACATCTCCTAGATACAATGTAGGTTACTATACCGAAGTCATTTGCACCTAGCTACTCAATAAATGGACTTATTAGGTATTTCTTTTGGCCTAGGGGCATCATGAAAAAGTTCCCGAAACACTGAAGGTATTGTGAACTAAGAGTGTTTGGGAACCTCTGTGCTATTCGGTCTCCATACGCCAACTCGAGTACCTAATAAGATTCCAGACATCTTATCGTGGGCATCTAAATCATCAGCGTTGTTGGTTTTAATTATTTCTTTCTATAAAATTGTCAGTCATTTTTCATCTTAATCATTACTCTCAGCGTTATTATTTCATGTAGTCGTTACCATATTTAGAAGTAAGCTTGGCTAAAAAATATTTTTATAAGGAGGTTTGTCTGCTTTGTTTTGCCTACTCTGGGTACCTGAATATTGAATCTTATAGGAAGGGTTCACCTATCTAGGTGTTGTGTGTAAGAAATTTTAACTCAGTACTTTATATCAAGATGAAAAAGAATGTACTGAGATTGGCTAACCACATAGTCTGTAATGGGAACTCTAGTTTAATGTACAAGCTTATATTTGAGAAATAGTCCCAAATTTCTCAAGAAAGTTCTGATATTAAAACTGGTTTCTGGTAGAGGACTTCCGGTCCTCCTCCCTCAAAATTTGGTGATAATTTTTTTTTTTAATAGTCAAATGTATGCCAGAAAAATATTTATTCTTATCCTACTGTATTCCATATATTCGTTTTTTTTCAACACATATTTATTAAACACAATCAGCTAAAGGGATATGAAAATGTATAAAATGTTGGCATAGCCCAGAGGGGATGCCAGACTCCTCTACTCTCTCCCTCATCTTCATTCCTTACTCCACCTAGGTTTTTTGTTTTTAGCTTTATTACTTTTTCATTTAATTTAATTTTTTATATTAGTTTCAGGTGTACAAAACAACGTAATGAGACCTTTACATCCCTCGCAAAGTAATAACCCCCCCAAGTCTATTACCCCTCTGACATCATATATAGCTGTGATAATACCATTGACTATATTCCCTATGCTGTACTTTACATCCTGTGACTGTATACATACACACACACACACACACACACACACACACACATACACATATATATTTAATGATAGTTGACATTCAGTATTATTTTACATCAGATTCTGGTGTACAGCACAGTGGTTAGGCATTTATATAATCTAGGAAGTGATCCCCTGGATAAGTCCAGTACCCATCTGGTACGTTACATAATCTTTATAATATTATTGATTATATTCCCCATCTATATTTCACATTCCTGTGACTATTCTGTGACTACCAATTTGTACTTTCTAATCCCTTCACCTTCACCCCCATCATCCCCTAACCCCCCTTCCATTTAGCAACCCTCAGTTTTTTTTCTCTGTATCTCTGAGTCTATTTCTGTTTTGTTTGCTTGTTTATTCTGTACTTTAGATTCCACATATAAGTGAGATCATATGGTATTTGTCTTTCTAAGTCTGACTTATTTCACTTAGCATAATATCCTCTAGGTCCATCCATGTTGTTGCAAATGGTAAGATTTCATTCTTTTTTATGGCAGAGTAATACTCCATTTTATAAAGGTACCACAATTTCTTTATCCAATCGCCTATTGATTGGCATTTCGGTTGTTTCCATATCTTGGCTATTGTAAATAGCACTGCAATAAGCATAAGGGCGCATATATTTTTTGGAATTAGTGTTTTGGATTTCTTTAGATAAAAACCCAGGAGTGGAATTGCTGTGTCATAAGGTAATTCTATTTTTCATTTTTTTGAGGAACCTTCATACTGTTTGCCACAGCAGCTGCACCAATTTGCAATCCCACCAGCAGTGGACGAGGGTTCCCTTTTCTCCACATCCTTGCTAACACTTATTGTTTGGTGATAATTTTTAATTACTGTAGTTATAGAAACAGTTGAGGTCAGGACTGAAATTTTGTTGTAGAGTTTTGGAATTCACTTGTGATGGTCCACTTGTCTTGTACAATGCCCATTTCTTGCTTCAGGATACGTATTATTAGTCACCAAAGCATTTTTAATCTTGTAAGTACATTCTTAAGCTTATGCACTTTTTCAAGATTTATGTTGAATTTCTATTAATAGTAGTATTGATTTACCATGTTCTTTGGAGGGTTTTGCTTTCATCTGATATTCTCTGCAAATTGCTGGCCACCTCTTCTTATAGAAAATGACAGGACAAAGTATTACTTTTCTGCTTCTCCAAACTGATCACGCTGGGCTTGCCTTTTCCCGGAAGTAATAATAATTAGCCAGAATGCAATGAGAGGCATGTTTGAAACCTTTTAAGTAAAGATAAACCTCTCTGCTTGTCCCTGCCAATCAAATGGATTTCCTACTTCTCAGCAACGTGGCTTGACTTGGCTAAAACCATTAAACATAAATCTTTTCCTCACTCCCTGCTGAGTAGCAGTGGCTGGAATCTTCCTGTCCAATAACCTCCCTAGAATTGGGTGACCTTGTTGACATACAAGTAGTGCTATGGGCTGAATTTTTATGTCTCCCTAAAATTCATATGTTGAAGCCCTAAACCTCCCCCCCCCCGTTTGATTGGCATTTGGAGATGAGGCCCTTAGGGGGTGATTAGGGTTAGATGAGCTCATAAAGGTGGGGCCTTCCTGATGGGATTAGTGCCCTTGTAAGAAAAAACACCACAGTGACATCCCACCCCCTGCCACCTGAGGACATGGAAAGAAGGTGTCTGTCTATCTGCGAGCCAGGAAGAGAACTCATCAGAACCCAACTATACGAGCACCCTGATTTCAGGCCTCTACCCCCCAGAACTGTGAGAAAACACATTTCTATTGTTTAAGCCACCCAGTCTGTGGTATTTTATATTGTACCCCTAGCTGACTAACAAACTTAGGTGCTCACATTTTTTATTGTTTGTTTGATTGTCAGTCAGCATACTAACATCTTGTCAGCTAATTTCTTTTAACTCGGCCTCATAGCTTATGGTCACCTTGAATGAACTAAAACGAGGGCATAAAAATTGTTAGCATGGCATCAACCTGTTTTTGCCTGAAATGAGCAAACAGATCCTCCAACCTGCTTTCCACTGGGCTGAAGCAATCTAGTCACCAACAGATGTCATTAGAGTGAATTCACAAAAGCAAGGTAGCGAAGCAGTGTAGGCTTCCGCTGCTCAGGAAATGGACCACCTGCCAGAGCAGCCAGAGCACATCACTCAGCCACGAGTGAGACTAGCCTGCTGTGACTGCCTAGGAAAGGATCAGACACTGCTCCACATGCTAGAACATGCCTGCATAGCGCGAATGGCTGTAATAACAAGAACTGCAAACAAACGCAATCATATTAAACCTAAAAAGCAGAACATGCCGGCACGACAGAAGATTCGTTGCATTTTATGCTGAAATGAGTATCATTTTAGTAGTTAGGGGAAATGAGTTTCTGTATGAGTGAAGGTTCCATTTTTTATTTGTTGAAAACTTTTCTGAACGATGGGCTTATGCATAGTTGCTTTGGTGACTATTAATTGAGAATTGAAGGCAAACCTTAGCATGCCAGTAATCTTTTTTTTCCTGTACACAGTGGGAACCTAAGCACTGTATTTTATTTCATACTTCACTGAGACTTCAGACAGATTTAGCATCCATATATTCATATAACTTCCTGTATACTGTAGTATGCATCCTATTGAGAATACCCTCCCGAGAGTTTCCTCACTCCATTCACATAAACAAGATTTTGATTAAAATATAAAAGTTTTAAAAATACAAAGGCTTATTTTTAACCTTGTATAAGATGTTGATTTATTAATTTCATAGTTTCCCCTTCATAGTTACCATTTTGGTAGATCTTTCTGATTTTTACTCTTATCCATATTCCATTTTTTCATATGTAATATTTTAAGGCATTTTTGTTTTTTCTGGGTCTCTGTCTCAAAATTTGTTTCAAATAGAGGAGAGCTCCAGTGCTGAACCTGACGCTGACTGATTCTAGAAAGAAACAGTCACATAAGAATATACCCTGAATCTTTAAAAAAATATTGACTTTGTTATCCAAGCTTCAGAAATGTTGATCTCATAGGTCTGGGGTAGGTCTATGGAATCCACGTACAGAGGGTGCCCCAAAAATGTATACACATTTTAAGAAAGACAGAAGCTATTAAAATTGCAATAACAATGTATGAGTATACTGATAATAATATACAAGTATACCAATAACAAAAGATGAATACAAGTCATGTTGACTTCTGCAATGACAAGAGGTGGTCAAAGTGGTTCCCGTCAGCATCCAGACACTTCTGATTATGGCAAACTACTGCTTGAGCAACGTTGACCAAAGTGTCCACTTGTATACATTTTTTTCACACACCCAGTATTTTTTAAAGCTCCCCATTTCATCTTGGTGTGCAGCCGAGAATAAGCACCACTGAAATGGAGCAGTTTTATCTGATACCCTTGTCTGTGATGACCGTTGTCCGTAGGTTGATATGATAGGAACACCTGCCCTGAGAAACAAAGTTGAATTTATTAAAAAAACGTATGTAGTTTTGAATAAAGCATGCCTTCTCTTAGCTCAAGGGTCTTAACTTGGAGAATGAAACATTTGAACTATCTCTAAGAATTGATGAACTTGTAATATAATCAATTCTTTTAGTTCTGAATTGTTTAGATAGGTTCTCCATTATGCTTTTATGGGAAGTTTGTGTCTGCTATTTTCTAACATGACTCTGATTAGCATAGTAATACAGTTTCTTTATCTACATCTGTTATCTAGTCAGAGGTTTATTTTTCTCCACATGGAACTACGTAGGGCTCTTTGAAATACTGATTTTTGCTCTGAGGCCATATTCTTCCCTTGCTCTGCTGACTGGGTATAAAATTGACTCAGGCAAATTTGTCATATTATTGAAACAATGATACAAAATATACAGCCTACCAATCCTATGCTGATCATTTTGCCTTTATAATAGAAATCAAATGTATAGAGATAAGACACACATGAAACTATTTAATGCTGCAGTCACTTGATTGAAAATTAATAAGCGAATGAAATTTGAGTCCTTTAAATGTTAGGCACTGAGAAGTCAAAAAGGTAATAAAAAATCAGTCTAATAGGAAAAAGAAATACTCTGCCTCATTTCATCATTTGAACTGCAAGATAAAGGGTTGATAATTAGTACAGAAGCACACAGGAAGGCTACTAAAATCAATCTATAGAACTAAAGAAATCTTTTGGTAGAGATGACACCTGGGCAATCATCTTAAACGATGAATAAGATTTAGCCAAGAATGGGTGAATGCAAGGGTGTTCTACACAGGGGAGAGAGTGTGAGCAAAGTCATGGGGGTTAGAAGGCATGGTGTGTGTTTCTTGAGACTGAAAATACTTTGATTGGCTTGACCATTAAATGTGAACAGGGAGAAAATGAATCTTGGTTGCTTCCGCATTTAGGTTAGATAGTGAAGTCCAGTGAAGTCCAGAATGGCTTCTTCTAAAGGCAATGCCTAACCTCAGTAAAACGGAGGTACAAAATCGGGATTCAAACTTAGTCTATCTGACTCTAAACTTGGGTTTTTGCTGCTATATCTTACTATCTTACATGGTATATGGTATAATCTGAGAATATCTACTGCAGTGTAGGCGGAGGGGACGTGTGAGTGTGGGTGAAGAGTGAGTTACCATTTGAGTCTCTCAACCTTCAAGTGTCTGATAAACCCTCAAATGTCTGAGTATACATTAGGAAATACGTTGAAGCTGATGGAGGCAAGCTAGTTACATTCTCTAAAAGTTTCTCTTGAATAGACATGCTTATAAAGGACATCTATTGTAAACTACCTGAGGCCAGTAGTGTCTTATTTATATTTCTGTCTCTGGTGACTTACCCAGTGCTAGTATATAATAAAAACTTAATGTTATTTGGATGAATGTGGTGGGCAGGATGAAAGGGCTAAATAAAGGTAAACCACCAATGTTACATAAGATCTTTTTATTTTTTTGTGATAAGCATGTAAGACTTTTATTCAACATAAAGGTATTTATTTTTTTAAGAGAGCAGGCATTATGACATTCATAATCTTTGGGAAGTGACAGATATGTTTATGGATCAGTTGTGGTGATGTACTTATCTCCAAATTCATCAGGTTATATATGACAAATACTATATACAGATTTTGTATGTCAATCATACCTTGATAAAGTACTTTAAGAAATATTTTTGAATTCTTAACTTTGTCTAAATCTTTTTTTAAAAAAAGTTTATTGGGGTGACAATTGTTAGTAAAATTACATAGATTTCAGGTGTACAATTCTGTATTACATCATCTATAAATCCCATTGTGTGTTCACCACCCAGAGTCAGTTCCCCTTCTATCACCATATATTTGATCCCCCTTACCCTCATCTCCCACCCCCCACCCCCCTTACCCTCTGGTAACCACTAAACTATTGTCTGTGTCTATGAGTTTTTGTTTCTCATTTGTTTGTCTTGTTCTCTTGTTGTTTTCGGTTTATATACCACATATCAGTGAAATCATATGGTTCTCTGCTTTTTCTGTCTGACTTATTTCGCTTAGCATCATACTCTCAAGATCCATCCATGTTGTCACAAATGCTCCTATATCATCTTTTCTTACCGTCGAATAGTATTCCATTGTGTATATATACCACGACTTCTTTATCCATTCATCTATGGAAGGACATTTTGGTTGTTTCCATGTCTTGGCCACCGTAAACAAAGCTGCAATGAACATTGGAGCACACGTGTCTTTATGTATAAATGTTTTCAGATTTTTTGGGTAGATACCCAGGAGAGGGATTGCTGGGTCATATGGTAATTCTATTTGTAATTTTTTGAGGAACCTCCACACTGCCTTCCATAACGGCTGCACCACTCTGCATTCCCACCAACAGTGTATGAGGGTTCCTTTTTCTCCACAGCCTCTCCAACACTTGTTACTATTTGTCTTGTTGATGATAGCCATTCTAACTGGGGTGAGGTGATATCTCATTGTGGTTTGTATTTGCATTTCTCTGATGATTAGTGATGTTGAGCATTTTTTCACATGTCTATTTGCCATTTGTATGTCCTCTTTGGAGAAATGTCTCTTCAGTTCCTCTGCCCATTTTTCAGTTGGGTTGTTTGTTTTTTTTATTGTTGAGTTTCACGAGTTCCTTGTATATTTTGGATATTAGCAGTTTCCTTAACAGCCCCTTATCAGAGGCACTGTTTGCAAAAATCTTCTCCCATTCAGTTGGTTGCCTCTTTATTTTGTCGATGGTTTCTTTTGCTGTGCAGAAGCTTTTAAGTTTCATATAGTCCCATTCGTTTATTTTAGTTTTTACTTCCCTTGCCTGTGGAGTCAAATTTATAAAATGCTCTTTGAACCCAAGGTCCATAAGTTTCCTGCTTCCACAGCTCCCTCCCCTTTGCCGGAACTAGTTGGGCTGCGAGTCTGTGTCTGAGGACCACAATTCTCAGAACAGCAAATATTCTGTGCTTTTTCTTTTGTTTGTTTGTTTGTTTGTTATTTCGTGTACCTGAAACTAATTTAAAAAAAAAGAAAAAAAAGGAAGAAATGAGAGAAGGCAGACAAAACTATCGATATACAAATTCAACCACTTTGATATAAATGAATATATATTTATGTTTATGTATTCTGTGCTTTTGATCTGACACTGCTACTGTTCTGCTTCTAACACTAGGCAGGTGGGGGCGGGGCGAGCTCTGGGAGGGTAGGGAGCGGGCGGCTAGTCTCAGTGCCTAAGGCTTCCATTCTCTGTTTGGCAGTGAGGGCTTAAACCACCGTTTTCAACCTTCTTCCCCCAGTTTTTTCTCTGAGGTCTCTGCCGTGAGCGTTTTGTTCAGCCTGTTATATGCTGTCCCCTCAGCCCTATGGGCCATAAGCAGAGCCCTAGCAGCCTGAGTTCTTCCCTCTCCCACAGGTGCGGTAGTTCCGGGATGCAGCGAGCTCAGAGCACTGATCTAGGTCTGTGTCCTGCGCCCGTGCTGCTCTGTCTCCATGCTTCTCCCTTCCCTCCTCCCCTGCTCGTGCGATTCGCCCACCTTTAGGTAAATTCAGTAGTGGGTCTCTTTGTCTTGCCTGTCTGCTATGGAGGGAGTCCTTTGTGGAGTTATAGTTGTTAGATTTGTTGTAAATTCTAGAGGAGATTTACAGAGGCTCACCTCACGCCGCCATTTTGATGACGTCTCCTAAATCTTCTGACATAAGATCTTAAATGTAAACTCTCATCACAAGAATTCATGAGTGTCATATATAAGATTAAAATAGTGGAAAACGTCACTTATATAAGACATTCCATTATATTTTCTGAAAGGTATGTTGGTACATGGTAAGAAAGGGAGGGGAGGGGGAAGGAACAGAGAAAGAGAGACACAAGTAAAATGAGCTGCTATCAGTAGTAGATACTTCTCAATTATTTTATATTAGAAACCAAAAACATCTACAAAGTGAGGTGTTATCGTTTAAGGATCAGATCTCTCATCTTACAAGAGTCATCAAAACAATGGCCCCACAAGGTAGGAATAACACGAATTTAGAGGAATATGATTACAGAAAATCAAAAGGCCCCTAAGAGACCCAATGATTGCCTGGAGTTCTTCTGTTACAGCTGATAAACATCTGTGCTGTCAGATCAAATACATTGGTCACTCAAACATGGCATTCCATTTGCTGCTTTTCCTTTGAAGCCTGCTTACCTCTCCCCATTCTTTATTTCTATCAGATCCTTTTGGAGACTATATATTACATGAGACTTTTGTAAGCAACAGGGTGATTCATACTACAAACCAACTGAAATGATGATGCAGTGCCATTCGTGCTGGTGTGGACAGACCCAAGAATTTAAATCCCAATGGTCTTGCCTGATTGTGCTGGAAAATTTAAATCAAACACTAGATATTTCAGAACAGTTTGATGAGAGACAGGTGAATGTGTATGGTTATTCTAGAATGTTCTGTGTCTTTAAGGTTGTGTTTCTGATAGCCTGTGAATGTTCAGACAGAACATATGTCAGGATGCTGCAAGGGCCAAGTCTGTGCTTCTTCTGAGCAGAGACATGGCTTCAGACTTGGGGAATGAAGAAGTGTAAGGTCATACAGTGTGCTCTCCAAGTGCAAAGATGCTATTTGATTATGAATTCCTGACAATTCCACAAAGTCACTTCATTTCGCTCAGCCACAAGACAGAGACAATTAAAATGATCAGTCTTTGATTATGTGTGGGTCGTCTATCTCTCCCTTTTTGTTGTCTTTAAAGGGAGTGATCTTATCTAGAGTCTCAGCTGACTTTTATTCTATACCATTTTCCTTAGTTTGCATACACGTAGTAAGTTTAAAACACTTTAAGATGTAGCACACTTGAAAATTTTATTTCGTTGCATGAGTTTTTGCATATACACTACCTACGCTTAAAATGCAATGGCATTTCCATCAAAATCAAATAAAATTTGCAGTCCTTCACAAGTAAATGAACTTTGTTAATATGACTGTGGTATAGAGGAACACAATGGGTTTTTTGAAAGGGACACAAAATTTCAATGCAAGATAGGCAGAGTGGGAAATGGAGATTGCAAATTATGTTCACTAATGTGTCAGAACATCCGTGAGCTTTCCTGCAGGGGCTTTGGCTATTACTTCTCTTGGATTGTCCTGATTTTTTCATAATCATCCACATGTTTCTTTGGTTAGCTGCATGAAAATAACAATATGTGATTCCTTCTGCTTAAGCAAAATCATCATCTAGATACTCAGGGAACTCGTTTGCCTCGCAACTTCTCTGAATTCTCACCAACAACCAGTTTTCTTTGGAATAAAATAATGTAGTCAATGATGGAAAGATGATACTCATTGTACATGCAGAAGAAAGCTGGTAAGAAGTTTGCTGAAAGGAAAATTGTGGAAATTTGGTACACACACACACACACACACACACACACGATTTTGAAAGGTTTTCTGTCTCTGAGTCTGTCATCTGTGACCTGAGACATTTTTTTTGAGACCTTAGCGATCCTCAGGCTTTAACCTTTGATGCCCTGATGATCCGCTGATTTTCAAGTCAACTGATTCTCAGAGTGCATGAACCCACTGAAGGAAAAGATCCACAGCCTCATTTTTCATTCCCCACCCGTTTTCCTTGATTTGTTTACACTCTTGTGATTACTGTCATTTGATTGTCCAACTACTTTCCACTGATAACTATTCATGTTGCAACAATTATGAAGGGAACAGGAAAGTGAACACAATGTACTCAGTTCTGTCTACAATCAGAACTATAATCTTGCGGCCACTTTTGGAGACTATAGTAGAATAAGATGCGCTTTCTTCTAAGTTTGGCAGAGGGCTAATGTTTGGATGGGAAAATATGTTCAAATTTAACTGAGATCCACATTTCACATGTTTTTGCTAATATACAGTAAGTTGGAGATTGGGTATTCGAATGCAGAAAAAATTCACTTCACTTTCAATTGTTATTTTACATTGTTAATTGAACCCAAACTATGATAATTTTTAAAAATTCAGCATGTGTAGGAAACTTCCATTACTGTGTTGGAAATTTGGAAATACACTTGATGAGTCAGTAGAGGTGAATAAGGCATCTATTGACTATTTAAGCAAACTGTTTATAATGACCTCTGAATGTGGTGACTGAAATAAACAAGGTGAGCTAAGATGTTCACTTTGATTTTTATGGAAGATTGATTTCATAGCTGGAGCGCTGCCTGTGGTTTTGATGTGATATTTCTAGGATACAGCCAATAATATTGTATTTTGATATCCTTTCTCACTGTTCCTTCTGCATCTCAGTTACTTTACTAGTGTTTATAGGGAGCTTGGTTGACAGGGAGCAATAAAGGACGGATGCCATCCGTCCCAATGGGAAAACCCACATTGGATATTTTCTCAGTCCTTTCCATGCCATGAACTGATATAAAAGTCTTTATTTAAGGGACTTTTTACAATGTTTAAAACATGTCTCTTGCTCATGATAAGATATGCTCATTCACAGAAACATGGAAGGTCTTGGAGAGTCGTGATTCCAAAGCTGATTGACATCAGGCTCCTGAAGTGAAAAATTGGTCATCCTGCCTGTGACATTTCCTTCACACACTCTTTATGAAGTCAGTATTTTCAAGTAATACTTCCTCTCATTATCCTCAGTCTGCCTTCTCATCAGGTTCCCGTAGATAAATGTTACATAACATACACGGACAATGATGGTCCTATTTACCTACAGCATCCAACCCATGTCTTAAGCACTTGTTCAAAGGAGTGATGCTTCGACTCAGACATCCAGGTCAGAAACAAGCTCACAGTGTGTTTTCAATCATTTCCAAATTGACTTGCACTTTCTGTGCTTGCCTTGAAGTGAGACGAGATAACACTTGTCTTTTTTGCCTGCAGCTACCAGGGGGGTAAACCCAATCGATTTGGGAGGATCCTGTGATTCTTGCGGTGGGGACATGGGGTAGATGGACCTTCTCAAAGCTCTCTTGCAACTATATCAAAAGAACTTCTTAAGAAGCCAGCTCAGTGCACTCAGCACTTTCATTTTCTAGTACATTTGAAGAAATTGTCCATCCTTTCTTTTCTTCATGTACATGTAATGGATAAAATTCAGCATTTTTATAGTAGCTGTCTTTACAAGGACCACCACCTGCTTCTGCCGTGTGAGTGAATGTGTACGCAAGTCAGTCCCTTTGTTTCAGTGCTCAGAGATGGCACGTATTAATAGCTATGCAGCAGCAGCATTTGCATGTCTTCCTCTGTGGTATCTGAACACGCCTCAGATCTCCATCAGTTCAATTTCATACAGATTTTGGAGGGGGAAAAATAAATCAAGTCCTTCTCAATGTGGAGATTTTCTTGAGTTTACTGAAAGTAGGGCCCATTGTAAGTCTCATAGGCAATCATGGTCCTTGGACGCTTTAACAAAAATAACTAATACTATGAAATGTACCACATTAAGCTTTCTCAAGAGGTTTTTTTTTTTTTTTTTACATGGAAACACTTAAGAAATTCTGAAACAATGTCAGCAGGTTTGGGCGAATTGGTAATGACACTTTCTATTATTCAATTTATGTAAAAGTGGTTCAAGAACTGGACTGCTTTATGGTCCTAAAGCTTCCCTCAGCCGCGAACACCAAAATAGCCACACAGGCCCTTTTTATCTGCTGCTACTTTAAAACCAAGCTCTGAATCGTGTGTGAAAGTCTGAACTTTTTCTGGGAGTCCACCGACATCTAATTTCTGTGTATGGATACATTTAAACGGATAATTAGATTTAGTTCTTACTTCATCTCATTTCCTTATTTTCCTAAACTATTTCCTAAACTTCAGCAATCAAAATACCATACTTCTGAATCTGTTTATGTTTTGTTTCCATCTTCTTTAGTGGCTGGGTATTTTCTCTTTAAGAGACTTTCACAACATTTTTTCCATGCCCAGGAATTGCCGAGTTTTTTTTTTTTTTTTTTTAATGATGGCACTCTGCCCACTCTGTGCCATAGCTTGTGGTCCATTCAGCAAAGTCCGAGCAGTC